>NC_092732.1:31215959-31219015 GCF_047496885.1 Scyliorhinus torazame | reverse complement strand
AGCCTGACCACGCACAGCAATACATTGCAGAAGCGGCCACCGCCTCGCGCACAAGCGCTTCGGGCTTGGAAGTGCGTTGGCCCCCTGGTCAAAGGGTCGGTGCGGGGGGTGCGGACGAGTTTGGGGGGGGGGGTCGGGGACAGAGAGTTTGGGGGTGGGGCGGTGGGTGAGACGGGAATCCGTGACACGTGGCCATGGGCTCTGGCCCGACGCCGCAGCGCATCCTCATGCAGTCGAATAGCCATTCCCCCGTGGCATAGGGGTGTAATCGCAATGGACCCAAACCCCTTCCCGTTCACTCCCACTGTTTACAATCCCGATGGATCAAACCGCTTCCCGTTCACTCCCATTGTACACAATCCCAATGGATCAAACCCCTTCCCATTCACTCCCATTGTACACAATCCCAATGGATCAAACCCCTTCCCGTTCACTCCCATTGTACACAATCCCAATGGATCAAACCTCTTCCCGTTCACTCCCATTGTACACAGTCCCAATGGATCAAACCCCTTCCCGTTCACTCCCATTGTACACAATCCCAATGGATCAAACCCCTTCCCGTTCACTCCCATTGTACACAGTCCCAATGGACCCAAACCCCTTCCCGTTCACTCCCATTGTACACAATCCCAATGGATCAAACCCCTTCCCGTTCACTCCCATTGTACACAGTCCCAATGGATCAAACCCCTCCCCGTTCACTCCCATTGCACACAATCCCAATGGATCAAACCCCTTCCCGTTCACTCCCATTGTACACAGTCCCAATGGATCAAACCCCTCCCCGTTCACTCCCATTGCACACAATCCCAATGGACCCAAACCCCTTCCCGTTCACTCCCATTGTACACAATCCCAATGGATCAAACCCCTTCCCGTTCACTCCCATTGTACACAATCCCAATGGATCAAACCCCTTCCCGTTCACTCCCATTGTACACAATCCCAATGGATCAAACCCCTTCCCGTTCACTCCCATTGTACACAATCACAATGGACCCAAACCCCTTCCCGTTCACTCCCATTGCACACAATCCCAATGGACCCAAACCCCTTCCCGTTCACTCCCATTGTACACAATCCCAATGGATCAAACCCCTTCCCGTTCACTCCCATTGTACACAGTCCCAATGGATCAAACCCCTCCCCGTTCACTCCCATTGTACACAATCCCAATGGATCAAACCCCTTCCCGTTCACTCCCATTGTACACAATCCCAATGGATCAAACCCCTTCCCGTTCAATCCCACTGTACACAATCCCAATGGATCAAACCCCTTCCCATTCACTCCCATTGTACACATTCCCAATGGATCAAACCCCTTCCCGTTCACTCCCATTGTACACAATCCCAATGGATCAAACCCCTTCCCGTTCACTCCCATTGTACACAATCCCAATGGATCAAACCCCTTCCCGTTCACTCCCATTGTACACAATCCCAATGGATCAAACCCCTTCCCGTTCACTCCCATTGTCCACAATCCCAATGGATCAAACCCCTTCCCATTCACTCCCATTGTACACAATCCCAATGGATCAAACCCCTTCCCGTTCACTCCCATTGTCCACAATCCCAATGGATCAAACCCCTTCCCGTTCACTCCCATTGTACACAATCCCAATGGATCAAACCCCTTCCCGTTCACTCCCATTGTACACAATCCCAATGGATCAAACCCCTTCCCGTTCACTCCCATTGTACACATTCCCAATGGATCAAACCCCTTCCCGTTCACTCCAGTCGGGACAATCCTTCCTCCGAACACATTCGTCGCAACCCAAGTTGCAGAGCTAACCACAAAGGCCTGGTCTCAATTACTCGATCATGTGACACCCGGCACAGAAAATGCACTCTCGCTCCGCTGCCAACCCCACCTCGAGACAGGCAAACTGTGACAGAAGTCTGATCGGTTACAGACTCAAATGGCAACCCCCCCCCCCCCCCCCCCCCCCCCACCCCCCCCCGCCCTGCCCACAGAGAGCGCCAGAGGCTGCGGGACCCTGAACATGGCCACGGCCGAGGTAGACGGATGTTTGATCGAGGAGGGGCCGAAGGTTATGGTGGTGTGTGTGTGGGGGGGGGGGGGGGGGGGGGTCGGGTTACGGGGATGACCTCGCGGTCACCGGGAGGAGTGTGTTGCCCGCCTCGCTCACGCACTGACGGATACGCGATGCCTGCAGCGCGTTGGGCGGGAAGCGTTTCCCTCTTCTGGGCCAGTTATGTGTTGGCGGGGCCCAGCGAGTGGCCACTGAAACCACAGTGGACAACAGGATGACATAGACAGGCTGGCCAGGTGGTATTTAACTCTGTAAAGTGTGAGGTGGTAAATTCTAGGAGGACCAACGAACCACGGGAATACACGATGGAGGGTAGGACGCTAGGAAGGGACCTTGGGGTGCAGGTCCATCGATCCCTGAGGGCAGGAGGACAGGGGGATAAGGTGGTTACGGAGGCCTAGGGGATACTTGCCTTTATTAGCCGAGGCTGAGAATCTAAGAGGGGGGAGGTTGTGTATAAAACGCTGGTTAGGCCGCAGCTGGAGTGCTGTGTGCCGTTCTCGTCGCCACTCTATAGGAAGGATGTGACTGCGCTGGAGAGGGTGCGGGGGGAGATTCACCAGGATGCTGCCTGGGACGGAGCGTTTCAGCTGCGAAGAGAGGCTGGTTAGGCCGGGGTGGTTTTCCTTGGAGCAGGGAAGGCTGAAGGGGGACCTGATGGAGGGGGACAGAATGATGAGGGACACAGATAGGGTGGCGAGGGAGGAACGTTTCCCCTCAGCGGAGGGACCAATAACCAGGCGGCACAGATTTAAGGTCAGGGGCGGGAGGGGATTTGAGGAGAACCCTTTTCACCCTAGAAGGGAGGTGGGGAATCGGGAACTCGCCGCCTGAAAGGGGGGGGGTCGAGGCGGGAACCCTCACAACAATTAAGAAGCGTTTAGACGAGCCTTTAAAACCCCGTCGCCACACGGCTACGGCCCAAGTGCTGGGGAACGGGATTAGAACACACAGGTGCTCGATGGCCGCCCGAGACACGGTGGGCCAAAGA
>NC_092732.1:31203459-31210959 GCF_047496885.1 Scyliorhinus torazame | reverse complement strand
GAGAGAGTGTGTGTGAGAGAGTGTGTGAGAGAGAGTGTGTGAGAGTGTGTGTGAGAGAGTGTGTGTGAGAGTGTGTGTGAGTGTGTGTGAGAGAGTGTGTGTGAGAGTGTGTGTGAGAGAGTGTGTGTGAGAGAGAGTGTGTGTGAGAGAGAGTGAGTGTGAGAGTGTGTGTGAGAGAGAGTGTGAGAGAGAGAGTGTGTGTGAGAGAGTGTGTGTGAGAGAGTGTGAGAGAGAGTGTGTGAGAGAGAGTGTGTGTGTGAGAGAGTGTGTGTGAGAGAGTGTGTGTGAGAGAGAGTGTGTGTGAGAGAGTGTGTAAGAGAGAGAGGTGTGAGAGAGTGTGTGAGAGAGAGTGTGTGTGTGAGAGTGTGTGTGAGAGAGTGTGTGTGAGAGAGTGTGTGTGAGAGAGTGTGTGTGAGAGAGTGTGTGTGAGAGAGTGTGTGTGAGAGAGATTGTGTAAGAGAGAGAGGTGTGAGAGAGTGTGTGAGAGAGAGTGTGTGTGTGAGAGTGTGTGTGAGAGAGTGTGTGTGAGAGAGTGTGTGTGAGAGAGATTGTGTAAGAGAGTGTGTGTAAGAGAGTGTGTAAGAGAGAGAGGTGTGAGAGAGAGGGAGAGAGCGAGAATGTGTGAGTGAATGTGGGTGAGAGTGCATTTGTGCAAGTGTATGTGTGCAAGAGATTGTGTTAATATGTGTGTGTGTGTGTGTGTGTGTGTGTGTGCGAGAGAGTGTGTGGGAGTGGGAGGGAAAGAGAGAGAGTGTGTGTGTGGGAGTATGTGTGTGGGGGGCTTGCGTATTCGAGTGTCTGCATGAGCAAGTGTGTGTGGGTGGGTGTCCGTTTGTGTTCGAATGTGTGAGAGTGTGTGTACAAGTGTATACATTGGTATGTGAGTGTGTGTGTAAGCCTGTGTGTGAGTGAGGAGGCATGTACATCTGTGTGTGAGTGAGCGTGTGTAAGTATGTGTGTGAGAGACTGGGTGTGAGTGTGTGCACTTGTGTGTGTGTTTGAGTAAGTCTGTGTGTGGAAGTCTTTCTGTGTGTGAGCGTGTGTGAGTGAGTAAGTCTCTGTGTGTGCGCATGTGTGTGTGGGCATGTCAGCTACGACCCTCACCAACTTCTACAGATGCCCCATAGAAAGCATTCTTTCTGGTTGTATCACAGCCTGGTATGGAGCCTGCTCTGCCCAACACCGCAGGAAACTACAAAAGGTCGTGAACGTGGCCCAGTCCATCACGCAAACCAGCCCCCCATCCATCGACTCGGTCTACAATTCCCGCTGCCTCGGAAAGGCCGCCAGCATAATTAAGGACCCCACGCACCCCGGACATGCTCTCTTCCACCTCCTTCCGTCAGGAAAAAGATACCAAAGTTTGAGGTCACGTACCAACCGACTCAAGAACAGCTTCTTCCCCGCTGCCATCAGGCTTTTGAATGGACCTACCTCGTATTAAGTTGATCTTTTCTCTACACCTTGCTATAACTGTAACATTATATTCTGCAGTCTCTCCTTCCTTCCCGATGTACGGTATGCATTGTTTGTACAGCTTGCAAGAAACCATACTTTTCACTGTATATTAATACGTGTGACAATAATAAATCAAATCAAATGAGTGTGAGTGAGTGTGTGTAAGTGTGTCAGTCTCCACATGTGTGAGAATGAGTGTGTGAGTACGTGGTGTATGTGTGTGCGTGAGTGTCTAAGCCTGTGTGTGTGTGAGACAGAGTGTGAGTGTGTAAGTCTGAGTGTGTGTGAGTACGAGTGTACGTGAGTGCAAGGAAGTATGCGTGTGAGTGTGTAAGTCTGTGTGCGAGAGCGTGGATGTGAGTGAGAATAGGTGTGTGTGAGAGCGAGTGTGTAAGTGTATGTGAGTGAGAATGTGTGAGTGTGAGTAAGTTGTATGTGAGTGTGCAGGTCTGTGTGAGAGTGTGTGTGTGAGAGTGAGTTGTGTGTGTGTGTGTGATAGTGAGGGTGATTGTGTAAGTCTGTGTGTGTGACAATGAGTATGTGTGAGTGTGTGCAAGTTGTGTGTGTGTGTGTGTAAGCCTGCATGTGTGTGTGTGAGTGGGTGTGTGAGAGAGTGAGTTGAGTGTGCATGAAAATGAGTGTGTGTTTGTGTGAAAGTGTGTAAGTCTGTGTGTATGTGTGAGTGAGGGCAGCACGGTGGCGCAGTGGGTTAGCACTGCTGCCTCACGGCGCCGAGGTCCTGGGTTCGATCCCGGCTCTGGGTCACTGTCCGTGTGGAGTTTGCACATTCTCCCCGTGTCTGCGTGGGTTTTGCCCCCACAACCCAAAGATGTGCAGGGTAGGTGGATTGGCCGCGCTAAAGTGCCCCTTAATTGGAAAAAATGAATTGCGTACTCTAAATTTATTTTTTTAAAGTGTATGTCTGTGTACGCATCTGAGAGTGAGTGTATGTGTGTGTGTAAATGTGTGTGTGTAAATGTGTGTGTGTGAATGAGTGTGTGCATGAGTGAGTGTGTAAGTTTGTGTATGTATGAGTGTATGTGTGTGTGTGTAAGTCTGTGTGAAAGAGTGTGTGTGTGAATGTGTGTGAGTGGGTATGTATGTGAGTGAATAAGAGAGGGTGTGTAAGCCTGTGTGTGTTTGTGTGTGAGAGAGAGAGTGAGTGTGTGAATGTGCGTGTTAGAGAGAGAGTGTGAGTGTAAGTGTGTGTGAGAGAGTGAGTGTGTAAATCTGTGTGCGCGTATGGGGGGAGGGGGGGTTGGCACAGGGATCAGAGGGCGAACTTACTAAAAAAAGTCAGCATCCTAACCTCACTCGCCCTCACACACACACACACACACAGCCCTCACACACACACACACACACAGCCCTCACACACACACACACACAGCCCTCACACACACACAGCCCTCACACACACACACACACACAGCCCTCACACACACACACACACACAGCCCTCACACACACACACACACAGCCCTCACACACACACAGCCCTCACACACACACACACACACAGCCCTCACACACACACACACACAGCCCTCACACACACACACACAGCCCTCACACACACACAGCCCTCTCACACACACACACACACACACAGCCCTCACACACACACACACACACAGCCCTCACACACACACACACACAGCCCTCACACACACACACACACACACAGCCCTCTCACACACACACACAGCCCTCACACACACACACACACACAGCCCTCTCACACACACACACAGCCCTCACACACACACACACACACACACACAGCCCTCTCTCACACACACACAGCCCTCACACACACACACACACACACAGCCCTCACACACACACAGCCCTCACACACACACACACACACACAGCCCTCACACACACACACACACACACAGCCCTCACACACACACACACACACACAGCCCTCTCACACACACACACACAGCCCTCCCTCACACACACAGCCCTCACACACACACACAGCCCTCACACACACACACAGCCCTCACACACACACACACACAGCCCTCACACACACACACACAGCCCTCACACACACACAGAGCCCTCACACACACAGCCCTCACACACACACACAGCCCTCACACACACACACACAGCCCTCACACACACACACACAGCCCTCACACACACACAGCCCTCACACACACACACACACACACAGCCCTCACACACACACACAGCCCTCTCACACACACACACAGCCCTCACACACACACACACACACAGCCCTCACACACACACACACAGCCCTCACACACACACACACACAGCCCTCACACACACACACAGCCCTCACACACACACACACAGCCCTCACACACACACACACAGCCCTCACACACACACAGCCCTCACACACACACACACACACACACACACACACACAGCCCTCACACACACACACAGCCCTCTCACACACACACACAGCCCTCACACACACACACACACACAGCCCTCACACACACACACACAGCCCTCACACACACACACACAGCCCTCACACACACACACAGCCCTCACACACACACACACAGAGCCCTCACACACACAGCCCTCACACACACACAGCCCTCTCACACACACACACACACACAGCCCTCACACACACACACAGCCCTCACACACACACACACACACAGCCCTCACACACACACACACACACACAGCCCTCACACACACACACACACAGCCCTCACACACGCACACACACAGCCCTCACACACACACAGCCCTCACACACATACACACACACAGCCCTCACACACAGCCCTCACACACACACACACAGCCCTCACACACACACACACACACAGCCATCACACACACACACAGCCCTCACACACACACACAGCCCTCACACACACACACACACACAGCCCTCACACATTCACACACACACGCACACAGCCCTCACACACACACACACACAGCCCTCACACACACACACACACACACAGCCCTCACACACACACACACACAGCCCTCACACACACACACAGCCCTCACACACACACACACACACAGCCCTCACACACACACACACACACAGCCCTCACACACACACACACACACACAGCCCTCACACACACACACACAGCCCTCACACACACACAGCCCTCACACACACACACACACACAGCCCTCACACACACACACACAGCCCTCTCACACACACACACACACAGCCCTCACACACACACACACAGCCCTCTCACACACACACAGCCCTCACACACACACACACAGCCCTCACACACACACACACAGCCCTCTCACACACACACACACACAGCCCTCACACACACACACAGCCCTCTCACACACACACACATACAGCCCTCACACACACACACACAGCCCTCTCACACACACACACACACAGCCCTCTCACACACACACACACACAGCCCTCACACACACACACACACAGCCCTCTCACACACACACACACACAGCCCTCACACACACACAGAGCCCTCACACACACAGCCCTCACACACACACACAGCCCTCACACACACACACACACACAGCCCTCTCACACACACACACACACAGCCCTCTCACACAGCCCTCACAGCCCTCACACACACATACACACACACAGCCCTCACACACACATACACACACACAGCCCTCACACACACACACACACACAGCCCTCACACACACACACAGCCCTCTCACACACACACACACACAGCCCTCACACACACACACACACAGCCCTCTCACACACACACACACACATAGCCCTCACACACACACAGAGCCCTCACACACACAGCCCTCACACACACACAGCCCTCTCACACACACACACACACAGCCCTCACACACACACACACACAGCCCTCACACACACACACACACAGAGCCCTCACACACACACACAGCCCTCTCACACACACACACAGCCCTCTCGCACACACACACAGCCCTCACACACACACACAGCCCTCACACACACACACACACAGCCCTCACACACACACACACAGCCCTCACACACACACACACACACACAGCCCTCACAAACACACACACACAGCCCTCACACACACACACAGCCCTCACACACACACAGCCCTCACACACACACACACACACACACACAGCCCTCACACACACACACACACACAGCCCTCACACACACACACACAGCCCTCACAAACACACACACACAGCCCTCACACACACACACACAGCCCTCACACACACACACACACAGCCCTCTCACACACACACACAGCCCTCTCTCACACACACACACACACACAGCCCTCTCACACACACACACACACAGCCCTCACACACACACACACACCCCTCACACACACACACAGCCCTCTCACACACACACACACAGCCCTCACACACACACACACACAGCCCTCACACACACACACACACACACACACACAGCCCTCACACACACACACACAGCCCTCACACACACACACACACAGCCCTCACACACACACACACACAGCCCTCAAACACACACACATACCACCCTCACACACACACACACACACACAAAACCCTCACACACACACACACACACACACACACACAGCCCTCTCACACACACACACACAACCCTCACACACACATCCCTCTCACACACACACACACAGCCCTCACACACACAGCCCTCACACACACACACACACAGCCCTCACACACACACACACACAGCCCTCACACACACACACACACACACACAGCCCTCACACACACACACACAGCCCTCACACACACACACACACACACAGCCCTCACACACACACACACACACACAGCCCTCACACACACACACACGCAGCCCTCACACACACACACACACACAGCCCTCACACACACACACACACAGCCCTCACACACACACACACAGCCCTCACACACACACACAGCCCTCACACACACACACACACAGCCCTCACACACACACACACACACAGCCCTCTCACACACACACACAGCCCTCACACACACACAGCCCTCACACACTCACACACACACACACAGCCCTCTCACACACACACACAGCCCTCTCACACACACACACAGCCCTCTCACACACACACACACACACAGCCCTCACACACACACACACACACAGCCCTCACACACACACACACACAGCCCTCACACACACACACAGCCCTCACACACACACACACAGCCCTCACACACACACACACACAGCCCTCACACACACACACACAGCCCTCACACACACACACACAGCCCTCACACACACACAGCCCTCACACACACACACACACACACACAGCCCTCACACACACACACACAGCCCTCACACACACACACAGCCCTCACACACACACACACACAGCCCTCACACACACACAGCCCTCACACACACACACACACAGCCCTCACACACACACACACAGCCCTCACACACACACACACACACAGCCCTCACACACACACACAGCCCTCACACACACACACAGCCCTCACACACAGCCTTCACACACACACACACAGCCCTCACACACACACAGCCCTCACACACACACACACACAGCCCTCACACACACACACACAGCCCTCACACACACACACACAGCCCTCACACACACACACAGCCCTCACACACACACACACAGCCCTCACACACACACACAGCCCTCACACACACACACACACATCACACACACACACACAGCCCTCACACACACACACACACAGCCCTCACACACACACACACACAGCCCTCACACACACACAGCCCTCACACACACACACACACAGCCCTCACACACACACACACACACAGCCCTCACACACACACACACAGCCCTCACACACACACACACACAGCCCTCACACACACACACAGCCCTCACACACATACACACACACAGCCCTCACACACAGCCCTCACACACACACACACAGCCCTCACACACACACACACACACAGCCATCACACACACACACAGCCCTCACACACACACACAGCCCTCACACACA
>NC_092732.1:31048459-31195959 GCF_047496885.1 Scyliorhinus torazame | reverse complement strand
AGAGGGAATGGAAGTGAGAGAGAGAGGGAAAGAAGGAATGGAAGAGAGAGAGAGAGAGAGACAGGGAAGGGAAGAGAGAGGCAGAGAGCGGGAATGGAAGAGAGAGAGAAAGAGGGAAGGGAAGTGAGAGAGAGAGAGACAGAAAGAGGGAAGGGAAGAGAGATAGAGGGAGAATGGAGAGAGAGGGGGAGAATGGAGAGCGAGAGAGAGAGAGAGAAGGAGGGAAGGGAAGAGAGAGAGAGAAAGAGGGAATGGAGAGGGAGAGAGAGGGAACGGAGAGAGAGAGAGGGAATGGAGAGAGGGAGAGAGAATGGAGAGAGAGAGAGGGAATGGAGAGAGAGAGGGGGAATGGAGAGAGCGAGAGAGGCAATGCAGAGAGAGAGAGGGAATAGAGAGAGAGAGAGAGAGTGGGAATGGAGAGAGAGAAGGGGGAATGGAGAGAGAGGGAATGGAGAAGAGAGGGAATGGAGAGAGAGAGACAATGGACAGAGAAAGAGAGGGAGAGAATGGAGAGAGAGGGAATGGAGAGAGAGAGAGGGAATGGAGAGAGGGAAGGAGGGAATGGGAGAGAGAGAGTGAGAGAATGGAGAGCGAGAGAGAATGGAGAGAGAGAGACAGGGAATGGAGGGAGAGAGTGAATGGAGAGAGAGAGAGGGAATGGAGAGAGAGAATGGAGAAAGAGAGAGAGGGAATGGAGAGAGAGAATGGAGAGAGAGAGAGAGGGAATGGAGAGAGAGAGAGAGAATGGAGAGAGAGGGGAATGGAGAAATAGAGAGTGAGGGAATGGAGAGAGAGAGAGAATGCAGAGAGAGGGAATGGAGAGAGAGAGAGAGGGGGGAATGGAGAGAGGGAATGGCGAGAGAGAGGGAGGGATGGAGAGAGAGAGGAAATGGAGAGAGAGGGCGAGGGAATGGAGAGAGAATGGAGAGAGAGAGAGGGGGAATGGAGAGAGAGAGAGGGAATGGAGAGAGAGAGAGAGGGGGGAATGGAGAGAGTGAGAGGGAGGGAATGGAGAGAGAGAGGGAATGGAGAGAGAGAGAGAGGGGCATGGAGAGAGAGAGAGGGAATGGAGAGAGAGAGAGAGGGAGGGAATGGAGAGAGAGAGGGAATGGAGAGAGAGGGAATGGAGAGAGAGAGAGGGAATGGAGAGAGAGAGCGCGAATGGAGAGAGAGAGAGAGGGGGGAATGGAGAGAGAGAGGGGGGAATGGAGAGAGAGAAGGGGGGAATGGAGAGAGAGAGAGAGAGAGAGAATGAAGAGAGTGAGAGGGAGGGAATGGAGTGAGAGAGAGAGGGACTGGAGAGAGAGAGAGAAAATGGAGAGCGAGAGAGTGGGGGAATGGAGAGAGAGAGAGAGAATGGAGAGAGAGAACGAGAGGGAATGGAGAGAGGGAGGGAATGGAGAGAGAGAGAGAATGGAGAGACAGGAACAGGGAATGGAGAGAGAGAGAGAATGGAGAGAGAGAATGGAGAGAGAGAGCGGGAATGGAGAGAGGGGGGAATGGAGAGAGAGAGAGAGAGTGGAGAGAGGGAATGGAGAGAGAGAGAATGGGGAGAGAGAGGGAATGGAGAGAGAGAGAGAGGGGGGGGAATGGAGAGAGAGAGGGAATGGAGAGAGAGAGAGAGGGAATGGAGAGAGAGAGAGAATGGAGAGAGAGAGAGGGGGAATGGAGAGAGAGAAGGGGCGAATGTAGAGATAGAGAGAATGGAGAGAGTGAGAGGGCGGGAATGGAGTGAGAGAGAGGGACTGGAGAGAGAGAGAGAAAATGGAGAGCGAGAGAGTGGGGGGAATGGAGAGAGACAATGGAGAGAGAGAACGAGAGGAAATGGAGAGAGAGAGAGAATGGAGAGAGAGGGAGAGGGAATGGAGAGAGAGAGAGAATGGAGGGAGAGAGAGAGAATGGAGAGAGAGAGAGGGAATGGAGAGAGAGAGGGGGGAATGGAGAGAGAGAGAGAGAGAATGGAGAGAGAGTGAGGGAATGGAGAGAGAGAGAGAGAGAATGGGAGAGAGGGAATGGAGAGAGAGAGAATGGGGAGAGAGAGAGGGAATGGAGAGAGGGAAAGAGATAGAGTGAGAGAATGGAGAGAGAGAGAGAGGGAATGGAGAGAGAGAGAGAGAGGGAATGGAGAGAGGGAGAGGGAATAGAGAGAGAGAGAGAGAGGGAATGGTGAGAGAGAGAGGGGATGGAGAGAGAGAGAGGGAAACGAGAGAGAGAGAGTGAATGGAGAGAGAGAGAGAGAGAGAGGGAATGGAGAGAGAGAGAGGGGGAATGACGAGAGAGACAGAATGGAGAGAGAGTGAGAGACAGGGAATGGAGAGAGAGAGGGAGCGAGAGAATGGAGAGAGAGAGAGGGAATGGAGAGAGAGAGGGAATGGCGAGAAAGAGAGAGAGGGAATGGAGAGAGAAAGAATGGGGAGAGAGAGAGTGAGTGGAGAGAGAGAGGGAATGGAGAGAGAGAGAGAGGGAATGGAGAGAGAGAGAGGGAATGGAGAGAGATTGAGGTGGAATGGAGAGAGAGTGAGAATGGAGAGAAAGAGAGAGAGGGAATGGAGAGAGAGAATGGAGAGAGAGAGAGAGAGAGAAAATGGAGAGAGAGAGGGCGAATGGAGAGAGAGAGAGGGAATGGAGCGAGAGAGAGAGTGAATGGAGAGAGAGAGAGGGAATGGAGAGAGAGGGGGGAAAGGAGAGAGAGAGAATGGAGAAAGAGAGAGAGAGAGGGAATGGAGAGAGAGAGGGAATGGAGTGAGAGAGAGGGAATGGAGAGAGAGAGAGGATGGAGAGAGAGAGGGGGAATGGAGAGAGAGAGGGAATGGAGAGAGAGAGAAGGGGGAATGGAGAGAGAGAGAGAATGGAGAGAGTGAGAGGGAGGAAATGGAGCGAGAGAGAGGGGGACTGGGGAGAGAGAGATATAGAATAGAGCGAGAGAGAGGGGGGGAATGGAGAGAGAGAGAATGGAGAGAGAGAAAGAGAGGGAATGGAGAGAGAGAGGGAATGGAGAGAGAGAGAGAGAGTGGAGAGAGAGGGAGAGGAAATGGAGAGAGAGAGAGAATGGAGAGTGAGAGAGAGGGAATGGAGAGAGAGAGAGAGAGAGGGAATGGAGAGAGAGCGAGGGAATGGAGAGAGAGAGATTGGAGAGAGGAAGAGAGGGAATGGAGAGAGAGAGAGAGAGAGAGAATGGGAGAGAGGGAATGGGGAGAGAGAGAATGGTGAGAGAGAGAGAGGAAATAGAGAGAGAGAGAGGGAATGGTGAGAGAGAGAGGGAATGGAGAGAGAGAGAGGGAAACGAGAGAGAGAGAGTGAATGGAGAGAGAGAGAGAGAGGGGGAATGAAGAGAGAGACAGAATGGAGAGAGAGAGAGAGAGAGACGTACTGGAGAGAGAGAGGGAGAGAGAGAATGGAGAGAGAGAGAGCGAATGGAGAGAGAGAGAGAGAGAGGGAATGGAGAGAGAGAGGGAATGGCGAGAAAGAGAGAGAGGGAATGGAGAGAGAAAGAGAGAGAATGGGGAGAGAGAGAGGGAGTGGAGAGAGAGAGGGAATGGAGAGAGAGAGAGAGAACGGAGAGATAGGGAGAGGGAATGGAGAGAGAGAGAGAGAATGGAGAGAGAGAGGGGGAATGGAGAGAGAGAGAGAGAGAATAGAGAGAGAGAGAGAGAGAATAGAAAGAGAGAGAGAGGGAATGGAGAGAGAGAGAGAATGGAGAGAGAGAGAGGGAATGGAAAGAGAGCGAGAGAGGGAATGGAAAGAGAGAGAGAGAGGGAATGTAGAGAGAGAGAATGGTGAGATAGAGAGGAAATGGAGAGAGGGGTAGAAGGAATGGAAGAAAGTGAGTGAGAGAATGGAGAGAGAGAGAGAATGGAGAGAGAGATGGAATGAGGAGAGAGAGAGGGAATGGCGAGAGTGGGAGAGGGAATGGAGAGAGAGAGAGCGAATGGAGAGAAAGAGTGGGGATGGAGAGAGAGAGAGAGAGAATGGAGAGATAGAGAGAGAATGGAGAGAGAGAGGGGGAATGGAGAGAGAGAGAGGGAATGGAGAGAGAGAGAGAATGGGAGAAAGGGAATGGAGAGAGAGAGATTGGAGAGAGAGAGAGGGGGAATGGAGAGAGAGAGAGGGAATGGAGAGAGATTGAGGGGGAATGGAGAGAGAGAGAATGGAGAGAGAGAGAGCGAATGGAGAGAGAAAGAGGGAGGGAATGGAGAGAGAGAGAGAGAGAATGCAGAGAGAGAGAGAATAGAGAGAGAGAGAGGGAATGGAGAAAGAGCGAGGGAATGGAGAGAGAGAGATTGGAGAGAGGAAGAGAGGGAATGGAGAGAGAGAGAGAGAGAGAGAATGGGAGAGAGGGAATGGGGAGAGAGAGAATGGTGAGAGAGAGAGAGGAAATAGAGAGAGAGAGAGAGGGAATGGTGAGAGAGAGAGGGAATGGAGAGAGAGAGAGGGAAACGAGAGAGAGAGAGTGAATGGAGAGAGAGAGAGAGAGGGTGAATGAAGAGAGAGACAGAATGGAGAGAGAGAGAGAGAGAGACGGACTGGAGAGAGAGAGGGAGAGAGAGAATGGAGAGAGAGAGAGCGAATGGAGAGAGAGAGAGAGAGAGGGAATGGAGAGAGAGAGGGAATGGCGAGAAAGAGAGAGAGGGAATGGAGAGAGAAAGAGAGAGAATGGGGAGAGAGAGAGGGAGTGGAGAGAGAGAGGGAATGGAGAGAGAGAGAGAGAACGGAGAGATAGGGAGAGGGAATGGAGAGAGAGAGAGAGAATGGAGAGAGAGAGGGGGAATGGAGAGAGAGAGAGAGAGAATAGAGAGAGAGAGAGAGAGAATAGAAAGAGAGAGAGAGGGAATGGAGAGAGAGAGAGAATGGAGAGAGAGAGAGGGAATGGAAAGAGAGCGAGAGAGGGAATGGAAAGAGAGAGAGAGAGGGAATGTAGAGAGAGAGAATGGTGAGATAGAGAGGAAATGGAGAGAGGGGTAGAAGGAATGGAAGAAAGTGAGTGAGAGAATGGAGAGAGAGAGAGAATGGAGAGAGAGATGGAATGAGGAGAGAGAGAGGGAATGGCGAGAGTGGGAGAGGGAATGGAGAGAGAGAGAGCGAATGGAGAGAAAGAGTGGGGATGGAGAGAGAGAGAGAGAGAATGGAGAGATAGAGAGAGAATGGAGAGAGAGAGGGGGAATGGAGAGAGAGAGAGGGAATGGAGAGAGAGAGAGAATGGGAGAAAGGGAATGGAGAGAGAGAGAATGGAGAGAGAGAGAGGGGGAATGGAGAGAGAGAGAGGGAATGGAGAGAGATTGAGGGGGAATGGAGAGAGAGAGAATGGAGAGAGAGAGAGCGAATGGAGAGAGAAAGAGGGAGGGAATGGAGAGAGAGAGAGAGAGAATGCAGAGAGAGAGAGAATAGAGAGCGAGAGAGGGAATGGAGAAAGAGCGAGAGGGAATGGAGAGAGAGCGAGAGAGGGAATGGAGAGAGAGGGGGAATGGACAGAGAAAGAATGGAGAGAGAGAGAGAGTGGGAATGGAGAGAGAGGGAGGAAATGGAGAGAGAGGGAGAGAGGGAATGGAGAGAGAGAGAGAGAATGAAGAGAGAGAGCGAGAGGTAATCGAGAGAGAGAGGGGGAATGGGGTGAGAGAGAGAGAGAGAGAATGGGAGAGAGGGAATGGGGAGAGAGAGAATGGTGAGAGAGAGAGAGGAAATAGAGAGAGAGAGAGAGGGAATGGTGAGAGAGAGAGGGAATGGAGAGAGAGAGAGGGAAACGAGAGAGAGAGAGTGAATGGTGAGAGAGAGAGAGAGGGGGAATGAAGAGAGAGACAGAATGGAGAGAGAGAGAGAGAGAGACGGACTGGAGAGAGAGAGGGAGAGAGAGAATGGAGAGAGAGAGAGCGAATGGAGAGAGAGAGAGAGAGAGGGAATGGAGAGAGAGAGGGAATGGCGAGAAAGAGAGAGAGGGAATGGAGAGAGAAAGAGAGAGAATGGGGAGAGAGAGAGGGAGTGGAGAGAGAGAGGGAATGGAGAGAGAGAGAGAGAGAACGGAGAGATAGGGAGAGGGAATGGAGAGAGAGAGAGAGAATGGAGAGAGAGAGGGGGAATGGAGAGAGAGAGAGAGAGAATAGAGAGAGAGAGAGAGAGAATAGAAAGAGAGAGAGAGGGAATGGAGAGAGAGAGAGAATGGAGAGAGAGAGAGGGAATGGAAAGAGAGCGAGAGAGGGAATGGAAAGAGAGAGAGAGAGGGAATGTAGAGAGAGAGAATGGTGAGATAGAGAGGAAATGGAGAGAGGGGTAGAAGGAATGGAAGAAAGTGAGTGAGAGAATGGAGAGAGAGAGAGAATGGAGAGAGAGATGGAATGAGGAGAGAGAGAGGGAATGGCGAGAGTGGGAGAGGGAATGGAGAGAGAGAGAGCGAATGGAGAGAAAGAGTGGGGATGGAGAGAGAGAGAGAGAGAATGGAGAGATAGAGAGAGAATGGAGAGAGAGAGGGGGAATGGAGAGAGAGAGAGGGAATGGAGAGAGAGAGAGAATGGGAGAAAGGGAATGGAGAGAGAGAGAATGGAGAGAGAGAGAGGGGGAATGGAGAGAGAGAGAGGGAATGGAGAGAGATTGAGGGGGAATGGAGAGAGAGAGAATGGAGAGAGAGAGAGCGAATGGAGAGAGAAAGAGGGAGGGAATGGAGAGAGAGAGAGAGAGAATGCAGAGAGAGAGAGAATAGAGAGAGAGAGAGGGAATGGAGAAAGAGCGAGAGGGAATGGAGAGAGAGCGAGAGAGGGAATGGAGAGAGAGGGGGAATGGACAGAGAAAGAATGGAGAGAGAGAGAGAGTGGGAATGGAGAGAGAGGGAGGAAATGGAGAGAGAGGGAGAGAGGGAATGGAGGGAGAGAGAGAGAATGAAGAGAGAGAGCGAGAGGTAATCGAGAGAGAGAGGGGGAATGGGGTGAGAGAGGGAGGGAATGGAGAGAGCGAGAGTGGGGGAATAGATAGAGAGAGAGAATGGAGAGAGAGAGGGAGAGTGAATGGAGAGAGAGAGAGAATGGGAACGAGGGAATGGAGAGAGAAAGAATGGAGAGAGAGAGAGAGAGGGAATGGAGAGAGAGAGAGAGAGAAGGAATGGGGAGAGAGAGATAGGGAATGGAGAGAGAGAGAGGGAGTGGAGAGAGAGAGAGAGGGAATTGAGAGAGAGTGAGAGTGAATGGAGAGAGAGAGAGGGAATGGAGAGAGATAGAACAAAGAACAAAGAACAAAGAAATGTACAGCCCAGGAACAGGCCCTTCGGCCCTCCAAGCCCGTGCCGACCATACTGCCCGACTAAACTACAATCTTCTACACTTCCTGGGTCCGTATCCCTGTATTCCCATCCTATTCATGTATTTGTGAAGATGCCCCTTAAATGTCACTATCGTCCCTGCTTCCACCACCTCCTCCGGTAGCGAGTTCCAGGCACCCACTACCCTCTGTGTAAAAAACTTGCCTCGTACATCTACTCTAAACCTTGCCCCTCGCACCTTAAACCTATGCCCCTTAGTAATTGACCCGTCTACCCCGGGGAAAAGCCTCTGACTATCCACTCTGTCTATGCCCCATATAATTTTGTAGACCTCTATCAGGTCGCCCCTCAACCTCCGCCGTTCCAGTGAGAACAAACCGAGTTTATTCAATCGCTCCTCATAGCTAATGCCCTCCATACCAGGCAACATCCTGGTAAATCTCTTCTGCACCCTCTCTAAAGCCTCCACACCCTTCTGGTAGTGTGGCGACCAGAATTGAACACTATACTCCAAGTGTGGCCTAACTAAGGTTCTATACAGCTGCAACATGACTTGCCGATTCTTATACTCAATGCCCCGGCCAATGAAGGCAAGCATGCTGTATGCCTTCTTGACTACCTTCTCCACCTGTGTAGCCCCTTTCAATGACCTGTGGACCTGTACTCCTAGATCTCTTTGACTTTCAATACTCTTGAGGGTTCTACCATTCACTGTATATTCCCTACCTGCATTAGACCTTCCAAGATGCATTACCTCAGAATGGAGAGAGATAGAGAATGGAGAGAAAGAGAGAGATGGAATGGAGAGAGAGAGAGAGAGAGAATGGAGAGAGAGAGAGAGGGAATGGAGAGATCGAGAGAGGGAATTGAGAGAGAGAGAGAGAGAATGGAGAGAGAGAGAGGAATGGAGAGAGAGAGAGAGGGAATGGAGAGAGAGCGAGAGAGGGAATGGAGAGAGAGAGAGAGGGACTGGAGATAGAGAGAGAATGGAGAGAGAGAGAGGGGGAATGGAGAGAGAGAGAGAATGGAGAGAGAGAGAGAATGGAGAGATAGGGAGAGGGAATGGAGAGAGAGAGAGAGAGAATGGAGAGAGAGAGGGGGAATGGAGAGAGAGAGAGAGAGAATAGAGAGAGAGAGAGAGAGAATAGAAAGAGAGAGAGAGGGAATGGAGAGAGAGAGAGAATGGAGAGAGAGGGAATGGAAAGAGAGAGAGTGAGGGAATGGAAAGAGAGAGAGATAGGGAATGTAGAGAGAGAGAATGGGGAGATAGAGAGGAAATGGAGAGAGGGATAGAAGGAATGGAAGAAAGTGAGTGAGAGAATGGAGAGAGAGAGAGAGAATGGAGAGAGAGAGGGAATGGCGAGAGAGGGAGAGGGAATGGAGAGAGAGAGAGAGCGAATGGAGAGAAAGAGTGGGAATCGAGAGAGATAGAGAGAGAATGGAGAGATAGAGAGAGAATGGAGAGAGAGAGGGGGAATGGAGAGAGAGAGAGGGAATGGAGCGAGAGAGAGAATGGGAGAAAGGGAATAGAGAGAGAGAGAATGGAGAGAGATAGAGAGGGAATGGAGAGAGAGGGAGGGAATGGGGGGAGAGAGAGAGAGGGAATGGGGAGAGAGAGAGAGGGAATGGAGAGAGAGAGAGGGAATGGAGAGAGATTGAGGGGGAATGGAGAGAGAGAGAGAATGGAGAGAGAGAGGGAATGGAGAGAGAAAGAGGGAGGGAATGGAGAGAGAGAGAGAATGGAGAGAGAGAGAGGATGGAGAGAGAGAGAGGGAATGGAGAGAGAGCGAGAGGGAATGGAGAGAGAGCGAGAGAGGGAATGGAGAGAGAGAGAGGGGGACTGGAGAGATAGAAAGAGAATGGAGAGAGACAGGGGGAATGGAGAGAGAGAGAGGGGGAATGGAGAGAGAGGGAGTGAGAATGGAGAGAGAGAGAGGGGGAATGGAGAGAGAGAGAGAGAATAGAGAGAGAGAGGGGGAATGGAGAGAGAGGGAGTGAGAATGGAGAGAGAGAGAGGGGGAATGGAGAGAGAGAGAGAGAATAGAGAGAGAGGGGAGAATGGAGAGAGAGAGAGGGAATGGAGAGAGAGAGAGATTGGAGAGAGGGAGAGAGGGAATGGAGAGAGAGAGAGAGAATGGGAGAGAGGGAATGGAGAGAGAGAGAATGGCGAGAGAGAGAGGGAAAGAGGGAATGGAAGAGAGAGAGTGAGAGAATGGAGAGAGAGGGAATGGAGAGAGAGAGGGGGGAATGGAGCGAGGAGAGCGAATGGCGAGAGAGGGAGTGAATGGAGAGAGGGAGAGGGAATGGTGAGAGAAAGAGAGAGAGGGAATGGAGGGAGAGAATAGAGAGAAAGAGATAGAGAGGGAATAGAGAGAGAGAATGGAGAGAGAGAGAGATTGGAGAGAGAGAGAGGGAATGGAGAGAGAGATAGAGAGAGAGAGAATGGAGAGGGGGAATGGAGAAAGAGAGAGGGAGTGAATCGAGAGAGAGAGAATGGAGACAGAAAGAGAGAGGGAATGGAGAGAGAGAGAGAAAATGCAGATAAAATGAATGGAGAGAGAGAGTGAATGGAGGCAGGGAAAGAGGAAATGGAAGAGAGAGAGTGAGAGAATGGAGAGAGAGAGACTGGAGAGAGAGAGAGAATGGAGAGAGAGAGGGGGAATGGAGGGAGAGAGAGGGAATGGAGAGAGAGAGAGTGAATGGAGAGAGAAAGAGAGGGAATGGAGAGAGAGGGGGGAATAGAGAGAGAGAGAATGGAGAAAGAGAGATAGAGAGAGGGAATGGAGAAAGAGAGGGAATGGAGAGAGAGAGAGGGCATGGAGAGAGAGAGAGGATGGAGAGAGAGAGAGGGGGGGAATGGAGAGAGAGAGAGCACGAGAGAGAGAGGCAATGGAGAGAGTGAGAGGGAGGAAATGGAGAGAGAGAGGGTGACTGGAGAGAGAGAGAGAGAGAATGGAGAGAGAGAGGGGGAATGGAGAGAGAGAGAATGGAGAGAGAGAAAGAGAGGGAATGGAGAGAGAGAGGGAATGGAGAGAGAGAGAGAGAGAATGGGGAGGGAGGGAGAGGGAGTGAGAGAGAGAGGGAATGGAGAGAGAGAGAATGGATAGAAAGAGAGAGGGAATGGAGAGAGAGGGAATGGAGAGAGAGAGATTGGAGAGAGGGAGAGAGGGAATCGCGAGAGAGAGAGAGAGAGAATGGGAGAGAGGGAATGGAGAGAGAGAGAATGGCGAGAGAGAGAGGGAATGGAGAGAGGGAAAGAGGGAATGGAAGAGAGAGAGTGAGACAATGGAGAGAGAGGGAATGGAGAGAGAGAGAGGGAATGGGGAGAGAGAGCGAGAATGGAGAGAGAGAGGGAATGGAGAGAGAGCGAGAGAATGGGAGAGAGGGAATGGAGAGAGAGAGAATGGAGAGAGAGAGGGAATGGGGAGAGAGAGAGAGAATGGAGAGAGATGGAGAGGAAATGGAGAGAGAGAGAATGGAGAGAGAGGGAATGGAGAGAGTGAGAGAGAATGGAGACAGAGGGAGAGGGAATGGAGAGAGAATGGAGAGAGAGGTAAAGGGAATGGAGAGCGAGAGAGGGAATGGAGAGAGAAGGGGGAATGGGAGAGAGGGAATGGAGAAAGAGAGAATGGAGAGAGAGAGATGGAGTGGAGAGAGAGAGAGAATGGAGAGAGAGAGAGAGGGATTGGAGAGAGAGAGGGGGAATGGATTGAGAGAGGGAGGGCATGGAGAGAGAGTGAGAGGGAATGGAGAGAGAGAGAGAGAGAGAGAATGGAGAGCGACAGAGAGAGGGAATGGAGCGAGGGAGGGAATGGGGAGAGAGGGAGAGAATGTAGAAAGAGAGAGAGGGAATGGAGGGAGAGAATGGAGAGAGAGAGATAGAGAGGGAATAGAGAGAGAGAGAGAGAGAGAGAATGGAGAGAGAGAGAGGGGGGAATGGAGAGAGAGAGAGTGAGAGAACGGAGAGAGAGGCAATGGAAGAGAGAGTGAGAGAGAGAGAAAGAGGGAATGGAGAGAGATAGCGAGGGAATGGAGAGAGAGAGAGAGAGAGAGTGCGAGTGAATCGAGAGAGAGAGATAGAGAGAGGGGGAATGGAGAGAGGGAGAATGGAGAGAGAGAGGGGGGGATGGAGAGAGAGAGAGAGGGGGAATAGAGAGAGAGAGGAGAGGTGGAATGGAGACAGAAAGAGGGAATGGAGACTGAGAGAAAGTGAATGGAGAGAGAGAGAGAGTGAATGGAGACAGGGAAAGAGGAAATGGAAGAGAGTGAGAGAATGGAGAGAGAGAGAATGGAGAGAGAGAGAGAATGGAGAGAGAGGGGGGAATGGAGAGAGAGAGAGGGAATGGAGAGAGAGAGTGAATGGAGAGAGAGAGAGAGGGAATGGAGAGAGAGGGGGGAATGGAGAGAGAGAGAATGGAGAAAGAGAGAGAGGGAATGGAGAGAGAGAGGGAATGGAGAGAGAGAGAGGGAATGGAGAGAGAGAGAGGATGGAGAGAGAGTGAGAGAGAGTGGGAATGGAGAGAGAGAGAGAGGGAATAGAGAGAGGGAGAAGGGGGAATGGAGAGAGAGAGAGCGAGAGAGAGAGAGGGAATGGAGAGAGTGAGAGGGAGGAAATGGAGAGAGAGAGGGGGGACTGGAGAGAGAGAGAGAGAGAATGGGGAGGGAGGGAGAGGGAGTGAGAGAGAGAGGGAATGGAGAGAGAGAGAGAGAGAGAATGGATAGAGAGAGAGAGGGAATGGAGAGAGAGAGAGGGAATGGAGAGAGAGAGATTGGAGAGAGGGAGAGCCTGAATGGCGAGAGAGAGAGAGAGAGAATGGGAGAGAGGGAATGGAGAGAGAGAGAATGGCGAGAGAGAGAGGGAATGGAGAGAGGGAAAGAGGGAATGGAAGAGAGAGTGTGAGAGAATGGAGAGAGAGGGAATGGAGATAGAGAGAGGGAATGGGGTGAGAGAGTGAGAATGGAGAGAGAGAGGGAATGGAGAGAGAGAGAGAGAATGGGAGAGAGGGAATGGAGAGACAGAGAATGGAGAGAGAGAGGGAATGGGGAGAGAGAGTGAGAGAATGGAGAGAGGGGGAATGGGGAGAGTGAGAGAGAATGGAGACAGAGGGAGAGGGAATGGAGAGAGAATGGAGAGAGAGGTAAAGGGAATGGAGAGAGAGAGAGAGGGAATGGAGAGAGAATGGGAGAGAGGGAATGGAGAGAGAGAGAATGGAGAGAGAGAGAGGGAGTGGAGAGAGAGAGAGAGAATGGAGAGAGAGAGAGAGAGGGATTGGAGAGAGAGAGGGGGAATGGATTGAGAGAGGGAGGGCATGGAGAGAGAGTGAGAGGGAATGGAGCGAGAGAGAGAGAGAAAATGGAGAGAGAGAAAGAGAGAATGGAGAGAGACAGGGAGAGGGAATGGAGAGAGGGAGAGTGAGAGAACGGAGAGAGAGGCAATGGAAGAGAGAGTGAGAGAGAGAGAAAGAGGGAATGGAGAGAGATAGTGAGGGAATGGAGAGAGAGAGAGGGGGGAATGGAGAGAGAGAGAGAGAGGGGGAATCGAGAGAGAGAGATAGAGAGAGGGGGAATGGAGTGAGGGAGAATGGAGAGAGAGAGAGGGAGGGAATGGAGAGAGAGAGAGAATGGAGAGAGAGAGGGAGAGGTGGAATGGAGAGATAAAGAGGGAATGGAGAGTGAGAGAGAGGGAATGGAGCAAGAGAGAGAGGGAATGGAGAGAGAGAGAGGGAATGGCTAGAGAGATAGAGAGAGAGAAAGACGGAATGGAAGAGCGAGAGAGAGAGAATGGAGAGAGAGAGAAAGAGGGAATGGAAGAGAGAGAGAGAAAGAGGGAATGGAGAGGGAGAGAGAGAGGGAACAGAGAGAGTGAGAGGGAATGGAGAGAGAGAGAGAGATGGCATGGGGAGAGAGAGGGAATGGAGTGAGACAGAGAGTGAGAATGGAGAGAGAGAAAGAGGAAATGGAGAGAGAGAGAGAAAGGAATAGAGAGAGAGAGAGAGAGAGAGAAAGAGGGAATGGAGAGAGATAGCGAGGGAATGGAGAGAGAGAGAGAGAGAGAGTGCGAGTGAATCGAGAGAGAGAGATAGAGAGAGGGGGAATGGAGAGAGGGAGAATGGAGAGAGAGAGGGGGGGATGGAGAGAGAGAGAGAGGGGGAATAGAGAGAGAGGGAGAGGTGGAATGGAGACAGAAAGAGGGAATGGAGACTGAGAGAAAGTGAATGGAGAGAGAGAGAGAGTGAATGGAGACAGGGAAAGAGGAAATGGAAGAGAGTGAGAGAATGGAGAGAGAGAGAATGGAGAGAGAGAGAGAATGGAGAGAGAGGGGGGAATGGAGAGAGAGAGGGAATGGAGAGAGAGTGAATGGAGAGAGAGAGAGAGGGAATGGAGAGAGAGGGGGGAATGGAGAGAGAGAGATGGAGAAAGAGAGAGAGGGAATGGAGAGAGAGAGGGAATGGAGAGAGAGAGAGGGAATGGAGAGAGAGAGAGAGGATGGAGAGAGAGAGAGAGAGAGGGGGAATGGAGAGAGAGAGAGAGGGAATAGAGAGAGGGAGAAGGGGGAATGGAGAGAGAGAGAGCGAGAGAGAGAGAGGGAATGGAGAGAGTGAGAGGGAGGAAATGGAGAGAGAGAGGGGGACTGGAGAGAGAGAGAGAGAATGGGGAGGGAGGGAGAGGGAGTGAGAGAGAGAGGGAATGGAGAGAGAGAGAGAGAGAATGGATAGAGAGAGAGAGGGAATGGAGAGAGAGAGAGGGAATGGAGAGAGAGAGATTGGAGAGAGGGAGAGCCTGAATGGCGAGAGAGAGAGAGAGAGAATGGGAGAGAGGGAATGGAGAGAGAGAGAATGGCGAGAGAGAGAGGGAAAGAGGGAATGGAAGAGAGAGTGTGAGAGAATGGAGAGAGAGGGAATGGAGATAGAGAGAGGGAATGGGGTGAGAGAGTGAGAATGGAGAGAGAGAGGGAATGGAGAGAGAGAGAGAGAGAATGGGAGAGAGGGAATGGAGAGACAGAGAATGGAGAGAGAGAGGGAATGGGGAGAGAGAGTGAGAGAATGGAGAGAGAGGGAATGGAGAGAGTGAGAGAGAATGGAGACAGAGGGAGAGGGAATGGAGAGAGAATGGAGAGAGAGGTAAAGGGAATGGAGAGAGAGAGAGAGGGAATGGAGAGAGAATGGGAGAGAGGGAATGGAGAGAGAGAGAATGGAGAGAGAGAGAGGGAGGGGAGAGAGAGAGAGAGAATGGAGAGAGAGGGATTGGAGAGAGAGAGGGGGGATGGATTGAGAGAGGGAGGGCATGGAGAGAGAGTGAGAGGGAATGGAGCGAGTGAGAGAGAGAGAGAATGGAGAGAGAGAGAGAGAGAATGGAGAGAGACAGGGAGAGGGAATGGAGAGAGGGAGGGAATGGGGAGAGAGGGAGAGAATGTAGAAAGAGAGAGAGGGAATGGAGGGAGAGAATGGAGAGAGAGAGAGAGTGAGAGAACGGAGAGAGAGGCAATGGAAGAGAGAGTGAGAGAGAGAGAAAGAGGGAATGGAGAGAGATAGTGAGGGAATGGAGAGAGAGAGAGGGGGGAATGGAGAGAGAGAGAGAGAGGGGGAATCGAGAGAGAGAGATAGAGAGAGGGGGAATGGAGAGAGGGAGAATGGAGAGAGAGAGAGGGGAGGGAATGGAGAGAGAGAGAGAATGGAGAGAGAGAGGGAGAGGTGGAATGGAGAGATAAAGAGGGAATGGAGAGTGAGAGAGAGGGAATGGAGCAAGAGAGAGAGGGAATGGAGAGAGAGAGAGGGAATGGCTAGAGAGATAGAGAGAGAGAAAGACGGAATGGAAGAGCGAGAGAGAGAGAATGGAGAGAGAGAGAAAGAGGGAATGGAAGAGAGAGAGAGAAAGAGGGAATGGAGAGGGAGAGAGAGAGGGAACAGAGAGAGAGTGAGAGGGAATGGAGAGAGAGAGAGAAATGGCATGGGGAGAGAGAGGGAATGGAGTGAGACAGAGAGTGAGAATGGAGAGAGAGAAAGAGGAAATGGAGAGAGAGAGAGAGAGAGGAATAGAGAGAGAGAGAGAGAGGGGGAATAGAGAGAGAGAGAGAATGGAGAGAGAGGTAATGGAGAGAGAGAGAGAATGGAGAGAGAGAGAGAGAGGGAATGGAGAGAGAGAGGGGGAATGGAGAAAGAGAGAGCAAGTGAATCGAGAGAGAGAGAATGGAGATAGAAAGAGAGAGGGAATGGAGAGAGAGAGAGAATGCAGAGAAAGTGAATGGAGAGAGAGGGAGAGTGAATGGAGTCAGAGGGGGGAATGGAGAGAGAGAGAATGGAGAAAGAGAGAGAGAGAGGGAACGGAGAGAGTGAGAGGGAGGAAATGGAGAGAGAGAGGGGGACTGGAGAGAGAGAGAGAATGGAGAGAGAGAGGGGGGAAATGGAGAGAGAGAGAATGGAGAGAGAGAAAGAGAGGGAATGGATAGAGAGAGGGAATGGAGAGAGAGAGAGAGAATGGAGAGGGTGGGAGAGGGAATGGAGAGAGAGAGAAAATGGAGAGTGAGAGGGAGAGGGAATGGAGAGAGAGAGGGAGAATGGAGAGAGAGAGAGAGGGAATGGAGAGAGAGAGAGGGAATGGAGAGAGAGAGATTGGAGAGAGGGAGAGAGGGAATGGCGAGAGAGAGAGAGAGAGAATGGGAGCGAGGGAATGGGGAGAGGGAGAATGGCGAGAGAGAGAGGGAATGGAGAGAGAGAGAGAGGGGGAATGGAGAGAGGAAGAATGGAGAGAGAGAGAGGGGGAATGGAGAGAGAGGGAGGGAATGGAGAGAGAGGGAGAGAGGGAATGGAGAGAGAGAGAGAGAATGAAGAGAGAGAGCGAGAGGCAATCGAGAGAGAGAGAGGGAATGGAGAGAGAAAGAGAGTGAATGGGGGGAGAGAGAGAGGGAATGGAGAGAGAGAGAGGGAATGGAGAGAGAGAGAGAATGGAGAGAGAGTGAGAGTGAATGGAGAGAGAGAGAGGGAATGGAGAGAGATTGAGGGGGAATGGAGAGAGAGAGAGAATGGAGAGAAAGAGAGAGATGGAATGGAGAGAGAGAGAGAGAGAGAGCATGGAGAGAGAGAGAGAGGGAATGGAGAGTTCGAGAGAGGGAATTGAGATAGAGAGAGAGAGAATGGAGAGAGAGGGAGGGAATGGAGAGAGAGAGAGAGAGAGAATGGAGAGAGAGAGAGAGAATGGAGAGAGAGAGAGGGAATGGAGAGAGAGAGAGGGAATGGAGAGAGAGCGAGAGAGGGAATGGAGAGAGAGAGAGAGGGACTGGAGAGATAGAGAGAGAATGGAGATAGAGAGGGGGGGAATGGAGAGAGAGTGAGAGACAAAATGGAGGGAGAGAGAGAGAGGGAATGGAGAGTGAGAGGGAATGGAGAGAGAGAGAGAGAATGGAGAGATAGGGAGAGGGAATGGAGAGAGAGAGGGAGAGAATGGAGACAGAAAGGGGGAATGGAGAGAGAGAGAGAGAGAATAGAGAGAGAGAGAGAGAAAGAATAGAGAGAGAGAGAGAGGGAATGGAGAGAGAGAGAGAGAATGGAGAGAGAGAGAGGGAATGGAAAGAGAGAGAGAGAGGGAATGGAGAGAGAGAGAATGGGAGAGAGGAAATGTAGAGAGAGAGAATGGGGAGATAGAGAGGAAATGGAGAGAGGGATAGAAGGAATGGAAGAAAGTGAGTGAGAGAATGGAGAGAGAGAGAGAATGGAGAGAGTGAGGGAATGGAGAGAGAGAGAGAGGGAATGGCGAGAGATGGAGAGGGAATGGAGAGGGAGAGCGAATGGAGAAAGAGAGAGAGAGGGAATGGAGAGAGAGAGGGAATGGAGAGAGAGAGAGGGAATGGCAAGAGAGGGAGAGGGAATGGAGAGAGAGCGAATGGAGAAAGAGAGAGAGAGAGGGAATGGAGAGAGAGAGGGAATGGAGAGAGAGAGAGGGAATGGAGAGAGAGAGAGGCTGGAGAGAGAGAGAGGGGGGAATGGAGAGAGAGAGAGAGAGGGAATGGAAAGAGAGAAGGGGGAATGGAGAGAGAGAGAGAGAGGGAATGGAGAGAGTGAGAGGGAGGAAATGGAGAGAGAGAGGGGGACTGGAGAGAGATAGAGTGGAGAGAGAGAAAGAGAGGGAATGGATAGAGAGAGGGAATGGAGAGAGAGAGAGAGAGAATGGAGAGAGAGAGAGAATGGAGAGAGAGAGAGGGAATGGAGAGAGAGCAAGGGAATGGAGAGAGAGCGAGAGAGGGAATGGAGAGAGAGCGAGAGAGGGAATGGAGAGAGAGAGAGAGGGACTGGAGAGATAGAGAGAGAATGGAGAGTGAGAGGGGGGAATGGAGAGAGAGAGGGAATGGAGAGTGCGAGGGAATGGAAAGAGAGAGAGAGAATGGAGAGAGAGGGAGAGGGAAGGGAGAGAGAGAGCGAGAGAGAATGGAGAGAGAGAGAGGGGGAATGGAGAGAGAGAGAGAGAGAATAGAGAGAGAGAGGGAATGGAGAGAGAGAGGGGGAATGGAGAGAGAGAGAGAGGGAATGGAGAGAGAGAATGGAGAGAGAGGGGGAATGGAGAAAGAGAGAGCGAGTGAATCGAGAGAGAGACAATGGAGATAGAAAGAGAGAGGGAATGGAGAGAGAGACAGAGAGAGAGAATGCAGAGAAAGTGAATGGAGAGAGAGAGTGAATGGAGAGAGAGGGGGGAATGGAGAGAGAGAGAATGGAGAAAGAGAGAGAGAGGGGGAATGGAGAGAGTGAGAGGGAGGAAATGGAGAGAGAGAGGGGGACTGGAGAGAGAGAGAGAGAATGGAGAGAGAGAGGGGGGAAATGGAGAGAGAGAGAATGGAGAGAGAGAAAGAGAGGGAATGGATAGAGAGAGGGAATAGAGAGAGAGAGAGAGAATGGAGAGGGTGGGAGAGGGAATGGAGAGAGAGAGAGAATGGAGAGAAAGAGAGAGATGGAATGGAGAGAGAGAGAGAGAGAGAATGGAGAGAGAGAGAGAGGGAATGGAGAGATCAAGAGAGGGAATTGAGATAGAGAGAGAGAGAATGGAGAGAGAGACAGAGGGAATGGAGAGAGAGAGAGAGAATGGAGAGAGAGGGAGGGAATGGAGAGAGAGAGAGAGAGGGAATGGAGAGAGAGAGAGAGAATGGAGAGAGAGAGAGGGAATGGAGAGAGAGAGAGAGGGAATGGAGAGAGAGCGAGAGAGGGAATGGAGAGAGAGAGAGAGGGACTGGAGAGATAGATAGAGAATGGAAAGAGAGAGGGGGGGGAATGGAGAGAGAGTGAGAGAGAATGGAGGGAGAGAGAGAGAGGGAATGGAGAGTGAGAGGGAATGGAGAGAGAGAGAGAGTATGGAGAGATGGGAGAGGGAATGGAGAGAGAGAGGGAGAGAATGGAGAGAGAGAGGGGGAATGGAGAGAGAGAGTGAGAGAATAGAGAGAGAGAGAGAGAGAGAAAGAATAGAGAGAGAGAGAGAGAGAGGGAATGGAGAGAGAGAGAATGGAGAGAGAGAGAGAGGGAATGGAAAGAGAGAGAGGAGGAATGTAGAGAGAGAGAATGGGGAGATAGAGAGGAAATGGAGAGAGGGATAGAAGGAATGGAAGAAAGTGAGTGAGAGAATGGAGAGAGAGAGAGAATGGGGAGAGAGAGGGAATGGAGAGAGAGAGAGGGAATGGCGAGAGAGAGAGAGAGAATAGAGAGAGAGAGAGAGAAATAATAGAGAGAGAGAGAGAGGGAATGGAGAGAGAGAGAGAGAATGGAGAGAGAGAGAGGGAATGGAAAGAGAGAGAGAGAGGGAATGGAGAGAGAGAGAATGGGAGAGAGGAAATGTAGAGAGAGAGAATGGGGAGATAGAGAGGAAATGGAGAGAGGGATAGAAGGAATGGAAGAAAGTGAGTGAGAGAATGGAGAGAGAGAGAGAATGGAGAGAGTGAGGGAATGGAGAGAGAGAGAGAGGGAATGGCGAGAGATGGAGAGGGAATGGAGAGGGAGAGCGAATGGAGAAAGAGAGAGAGAGGGAATGGAGAGAGAGAGGGAATGGAGAGAGAGAGAGGGAATGGCAAGAGAGGGAGAGGGAATGGAGAGAGAGCGAATGGAGAAAGAGAGAGAGAGAGGGAATGGAGAGAGAGAGGGAATGGAGAGAGAGAGAGGGAATGGAGAGAGAGAGAGGCTGGAGAGAGAGAGAGGGGGGAATGGAGAGAGAGAGAGAGAGGGAATGGAAAGAGAGAAGGGGGAATGGAGAGAGAGAGAGAGAGGGAATGGAGAGAGTGAGAGGGAGGAAATGGAGAGAGAGAGGGGGACTGGAGAGAGATAGAGTGGAGAGAGAGAAAGAGAGGGAATGGATAGAGAGAGGGAATGGAGAGAGAGAGAGAGAGAATGGAGAGAGAGAGAGAATGGAGAGAGAGAGAGGGAATGGAGAGAGAGCAAGGGAATGGAGAGAGAGCGAGAGAGGGAATGGAGAGAGAGCGAGAGAGGGAATGGAGAGAGAGAGAGAGGGACTGGAGAGATAGAGAGAGAATGGAGAGTGAGAGGGGGGAATGGAGAGAGAGAGGGAATGGAGAGTGCGAGGGAATGGAAAGAGAGAGAGAGAATGGAGAGAGAGGGAGAGGGAAGGGAGAGAGAGAGCGAGAGAGAATGGAGAGAGAGAGAGGGGGAATGGAGAGAGAGAGAGAGAGAATAGAGAGAGAGAGGGAATGGAGAGAGAGAGGGGGAATGGAGAGAGAGAGAGAGGGAATGGAGAGAGAGAATGGAGAGAGAGGGGGAATGGAGAAAGAGAGAGCGAGTGAATCGAGAGAGAGACAATGGAGATAGAAAGAGAGAGGGAATGGAGAGAGAGACAGAGAGAGAGAATGCAGAGAAAGTGAATGGAGAGAGAGAGTGAATGGAGAGAGAGGGGGGAATGGAGAGAGAGAGAATGGAGAAAGAGAGAGAGAGGGGGAATGGAGAGAGTGAGAGGGAGGAAATGGAGAGAGAGAGGGGGACTGGAGAGAGAGAGAGAGAATGGAGAGAGAGAGGGGGGAAATGGAGAGAGAGAGAATGGAGAGAGAGAAAGAGAGGGAATGGATAGAGAGAGGGAATAGAGAGAGAGAGAGAGAATGGAGAGGGTGGGAGAGGGAATGGAGAGAGAGAGAGAATGGAGAGAAAGAGAGAGATGGAATGGAGAGAGAGAGAGAGAGAGAATGGAGAGAGAGAGAGAGGGAATGGAGAGATCGAGAGAGGGAATTGAGATAGAGAGAGAGAGAATGGAGAGAGAGACAGAGGGAATGGAGAGAGAGAGAGAGAATGGAGAGAGAGGGAGGGAATGGAGAGAGAGAGAGAGAGGGAATGGAGAGAGAGAGAGAGAATGGAGAGAGAGAGAGGGAATGGAGAGAGAGAGAGAGGGAATGGAGAGAGAGCGAGAGAGGGAATGGAGAGAGAGAGAGAGGGACTGGAGAGATAGATAGAGAATGGAAAGAGAGAGGGGGGGAATGGAGAGAGAGTGAGAGAGAATGGAGGGAGAGAGAGAGAGGGAATGGAGAGTGAGAGGGAATGGAGAGAGAGAGAGAGTATGGAGAGATGGGAGAGGGAATGGAGAGAGAGAGGGAGAGAATGGAGAGAGAGAGGGGGAATGGAGAGAGAGAGTGAGAGAATAGAGAGAGAGAGAGAGAGAGAAAGAATAGAGAGAGAGAGAGAGAGAGGGAATGGAGAGAGAGAGAATGGAGAGAGAGAGAGAGGGAATGGAAAGAGAGAGAGGAGGAATGTAGAGAGAGAGAATGGGGAGATAGAGAGGAAATGGAGAGAGGGATAGAAGGAATGGAAGAAAGTGAGTGAGAGAATGGAGAGAGAGAGAGAATGGGGAGAGAGAGGGAATGGAGAGAGAGAGAGGGAATGGCGAGAGAGGGAGAGGGAATGGAGAGAGAGAGAGAGCGAATGGAGAAAGAGAGAGAGAGGGAATGGAGAGAGAGAGGGAATGGAGAGAGAGAGAGGGAATGGTGAGAGAGGGAGAGGGAATGGAGAAAGAGAGAGCGAATGGAGAAAGAGAGAGAGAGAGGGAATGGAGAGAGAGAGGGAATGGAGAGAGAGAGAGGGAATGGAGAGAGCGAGAGGATGGAGAGAGAGAGAGAGAGAGGGGGAATGGAGAGAGAGAGAGAGAGAGGGAATGGAAAGAGAGAAGGGGGAATGGTGAGAGAGAGAGAGAGGGAATGGAGAGAGTGAGAGGGAGGAAATGGAGAGAGAGAAGGACTGGAGAGAGAGAGAGAATGGAGAGAGAGAAAGAGAGGGAATGGATAGAGAGAGGGAATGGAGAGAGAGAGAGAGAGAATGGAGAGAGAGAGAGGGACTGGAGGGAGAGAGAGAGGGAATAGAGAGAGAGAGAAAGGAAATGGAAGAGAGAGAGTGAGATAATGGAGAGAGAGAGAGAATGGAGAGGGAGAGGGAATGGAGAGAGATAGCGGGAATGGAGAGAGAGAGAGGGAATGGAGAGAGAGAGAGTGAATGGAGAGAGAGAGAGGCGATGGGGAGAGGGAGGGAGTATGGAGAGAGAGAGGGGGGGAATGGAGAGGGGGGAATGGGGAGAGAGAGAATGGAGAAAGAGAGAGAGAGAGGGAATGGAGAGAGAGAGAGGGAATGGAGAGAGAGAGAGGATGGAGAGAGAGAGAGGGAATGAAGAGACAACACCACCGACTGTGGAAGGAGGAATGGAGAAAGAGAGAGAGAGAGAATGGAGAGAGTGAGAGGGAGGAAATGAAGCGAGAGAGAGAGAGGGGGACTGGGGAGAGGGAGAGAGAGAATGAAGAGAGAGAGAGAGAGGGAATGGAGAGAGAGAGAGGGAATGGAGAGAGAGAGATTGGAGAGAGGGAGAGAGGGAATGGAGAGAGAGAGAGAGAGAATGGGAGAGAGGGAATGGAGAGAGAGAGAATGGCGAGAGAGAGAGGGAATGGAGAGAGGGAAAGAGGGAATGGAAGAGAGAGAGTGAGAGAATGGAGTGAGAGACGGAATGGAGAGAGAGAGAGAGGGAATGGAGAGAGAGAGAGAGAATGGGAGAAAGGGAATGGAGAGAGAGAGAATGGAGAGAGAGAGAGAGGGAATGGAGAGTGATTGAGGGGGAATGGGGAGAGAGAGAGAGGGAATGGAGAGAGAGAGAGGGAATGGAGAGAGATTGAGGGGGAATGGAGAGAGAGAGAGAATAGAGAGAGGGAATGGAGAGAGAAAGAGGGAGGGAATGGAGAGAGAGAGAGAGAGAATGGAGAGAGAGAGAGAATGGAGAGAGAGAGAGGGAATGGAGAGAGAGCGAGAGGGAATGGAGAGAGAGCGAGAGAGGTAATGGAGAGAGCGAGAGAGGGAATGGAGAGAGAGAGGGGGAATGGAGAGTGAGAGAGAGGGAATGGAGAGAGAGAGAGAGAATGGGAGAAAGGGAATGGAGAGAGAGAGAATGGAGAGAGAGAGAGAGGGAATGGAGAATGATTGAGGGGGAATGGGGAGAGAGAGAGAGGGAATGGAGAGAGAGAGAGGGAATGGAGAGAGATTGAGGGGGAATGGAGAGAGAGAGAGAATAGAGAGAGGGAATGGAGAGAGAAAGAGGGAGGGAATGGAGAGAGAGAGCGAGAGAATGGAGAGAGAGAGAGAATGGAGAGAGAGAGAGGGAATGGACAGAGAGCGAGAGGGAATGGAGAGAGAGCGAGAGAGGGAATGGAGAGAGAGAGAGAGGGAATGGAGAGAGAGAGGGGGAATGGAGAGTGAGAGAGAGGGAATGGAGAGAGAGAGAGAGAATGGGAGAAAGGGAATGGAGAGAGAGAGAATGGAGAGAGAGCGAGAGGGAATGGAGAGTGATTGAGGGGGAATGGGGAGAGAGAGAGAGGGAATGGAGAGAGAGAGGGAATGGAGAGAGATTGAGGGGGAATGGAGAGAGAGAGAGAATGGAGAGAGAGGGACTGGAGAGAGAAAGAGGGAGGGAATGGAGAGAGAGAGAGAGAGAGAATGGAGAGAGAGAGAATGGAGAGAGAGAGAGGGAATGGAGAGAGAGCGAGAGGGAATGGAGAGTGAGAGGGAATGGAAAGAGAGAGAGAGAATGGAGAGAGAGGGAGAGGGAATGGAGAGAGAGAGAGAGAGAGAATGGAGAGAGAGAGGGGGGAATTGAGAGAGAGAGAGAGAATAGAGAGAGAGAGGGAATGGAGAGGGAGAGAGGGAATGGAGAGAGAGAGAGAGATGGGAGAGAGGGAGAGAGGGAATGGAGAGAGAGAGAATGGGAGAGAGGGAATGGAGAGAGAGAGAATGGCGAGAGAGAGAGGGAAAGAGGGAATGGAAGAGAGAGAGTGAGAGAATGGAGAGAGAGAGAGAATGGAGAGAGAGAGGGCATGGAGAGAGAGAGAGGGAATGGAGAGAGAGAGAGAGAGGGAATGGAGCGAGAGTGAGAGAATGGGAGAAAGGGAATGGAGAGAGAGAGAATGGAGAGAGAGAGAGGGAATGGAGAGAGAGAGAGCGAGAGAGGGAATGGGGAGAGAGCGAGAGAGGGAATGGAGAGAGAGAGAGAGGGAATGGAGAGAGAGAGGGGGAATGGAGAGTGAGAGAGAGGGAATGGAGAGAGAGAGAGAGAATGGGAGAAAGGGAATGGAGAGAGAGAGAATGGAGAGAGAGCGAGAGGGAATGGAGAGTGATTGAGGCGGAATGGGGAGAGAGAGCGAGGGAATGGAGAGAGAGAGAGGGAATGGAGAGAGATTGAGGGGGAATGGAGAGAGAGAGAATGGAGAGAGAGGGAATGGAGAGAGAAAGAGGGAGGGAATGGAGAGAGAGAGAGAGAGAATGGAGAGAGAGAGAGAATGGAGAGAGAGAGAGGGAATGGAGAGAGAGCGAGAGGGAATGGAGAGAGAGCGAGAGAGGGAATGGAGAGAGAGAGAGAGGGACTGGAGAGATAGAGAGAGAATGGAGAGTGAGAGGGGGGGATGGCGAGAGAGAGAGAGGGAATGGAGAGTGAGAGGGAATGGAAAGAGAGAGAGAGAATGGAGAGAGAGGGAGAGGGAATGGAGAGAGAGAGAGAGAGAATGGAGAGAGAGAGGGGGGAATGGAGAGAGAGAGATAGAATAGAGAGAGAGAGGGAATGGAGAGAGAGAGAGGGAATGGAGAGAGAGAGAGATGGGAGAGAGGGAATGGAGAGAGAGAGAGAGAATGGGAGAGAGGGAATGGAGAGAGAGAGAATGGCGAGAGAGAGAGGGAATGGAGAGAGAGAGAGCGAGAGAGAGAATGGGGAGAGAGAAAGAGGGAATGGAGAGGGAGAGGGAATGGAGAGAGAGAGGGAATGGACAGAGAGAGAGGATGGAGAGAGAGAGAGAGAGGGGGGGGGAATGGAGAGAGAGAGAGAGAGAGGGAATGGAAAGAGAGAAGGGGGAATGGAGAGAGAGAGAGAGAGGGAATAGAGAGAGTGAGAGGGAGGAAATGGAGAGAGAGAGGGGGACTGGAGAGAGAGCGAGAGAGAGAGAATGGAGAGAGAGAGGGCGGAAATGGAGAGAGAGAGAATGGAGAGAGAGAAAGAGAGGGAATGGATAGAGATAGGGAATGGAGAGAGAGAGAGAGAATGGAGAGGGTGGCAGAGGGAATGGAGACAGAGAGAGAATGGAGAGTGAGAGAGAGAGGGAATCGAGAGAGAGAGAGAGAGAATGGAGAGAGAGAGCCAGGGAATGGAGAGAGAGAGAGGGAATGGAGAGAGAGAGATTGGAGAGAGGGAGAGAGGGAATGGCCAGAGAGAGAGAGAGAGAATGGGAGCGAGGGAATGGAGAGAGAGAATGGCGAGAGAGAGAGGGAATGGAGAGATAGAGAGAGTGGGGGAATGGAGAGAGAGGGAATGGTGAGAGAGGGAGGGAATGGAGAGAGAGAGAGGATAGAGAGAGAGAGAGAGAGAGGGAATGGAGAGAGAGAGAGAGGGAATGGAAAGAGAGAAGGGGGAATGGTGAGAGAGAGAGAGAGGGAATGGAGAGAGTGAGAGGGAGGAAATGGAGAGAGAGAGGGACTGGAGAGAGAGAGAGAATGGAGAGAGAGAAAGAGAGGGAATGGATAGAGAGAGGGAATGGAGAGAGAGAGAGAGAATGGAGAGAGAGAGAGAGAGGGAATGGAGGGAGAGAGAGAGGGAATAGAGAGGGAGAGCGAGAATGGAGAAAGATAAAGAGGGAATGGAGAGAGAGAGAGAGGGAATGGAGAGGGAGAGAAAGGGAATGGAAGAGAGAGAGTGAGATAATGGAGAGAGAGAGAGAATGGAGAGGGAGAGGGAATGGAGAGAGATAGCGGGAATGGAGAGAGAGAGAGGGAATGGAGAGAGAGAGAGTGAATGGAGAGAGAGAGAGGCGATGGGGAGAGAGAGGGAGTATGGAGAGAGAGAGGGGGGGAATGGAGAGGGGGGAATGGGGAGAGAGAGAATGGAGAAAGAGAGAGAGAGAGGGATGGAGAGAGAGAGGGAATGGAGAGAGAGAGAGGGAATGGAGAGAGAGAGAGGATGGAGAGAGAGGGGGGGAATGGAGAGAGAGGGAATGGAGAGAGAGAGAAGGAGGAATGGAGAAAGAGAGAGAGAGAGAGAATGGAGAGAGTGAGAGGGAGGAAATGGAGCGAGAGAGAGTGGGGGACTGGGGAGAGGGAGAGAGAGAATGAAGAGAGAGAGAGGGAATGGAGAGAGAGAGAGGGAATGGAGAGAGAGAGATTGGAGAGAGGGAGAGAGGGAATGGAGAGAGAGAGAGAGAGAATGGGAGAGAGGGAATGGAGAGAGAGAGAATGGCGAGAGAGAGAGGGAATGGAGAGTGGGAAAGAGGGAATGGAAGAGAGAAAGTGATAGAATGGAGTGAGAGAGGGAATGGAGAGAGAGAGAGACGGAATGGAGAGAGAGAGGGGGAATGGAGAGTGAGAGAGAGGGAATGGAGAGAGAGAGAGAGAATGGGAGAAAGGGAATGGAGAGAGAGAGAATGGAGAGAGAGAGAGAGGGAATGGAGAGTGATTGAGGGGGAATGGGGAGAGAGAGAGAGGGAATGGAGAGAGAGAGAGGGAATGGAGAGAGATTGAGGGGGAATGGAGAGAGAGAGAGAATGGAGAGAGAGAGAGGGAATGGAGAGAGAAAGAGGGAGGGAATGGAGAGAGAGAGAGAGAGAATGGAGAGAGAGAGGGAATGGAGAGAGAGCGAGAGGGAATGGAGAGAGAGCGAGAGAGGGAATGGAGAGAGAGAGAGGGACTGGAGAGATAGAGAGAGAATGGAGAGTGAGAGGGGGGAATGGAGAGAGAGAGAGAGGGAATGGAGAGTGAGAGGGAATGGAAAGAGAGAGAGAGAATGGAGAGAGAGGGAGAGGGAATGGAGAGAGAGAGAGAATGGAGAGAGAGAGAATGGGAGAGAGGGAATGGAGAGAGAGAGAATAGTGAGAGAGAGAGGGAAAGAGGGAATGGAAGAGAGAGAGTGAGAGAATGGAGAGAGAGAGAGAATGGAGAGAGAGAGGGCATGGAGAGAGAGAGAGGGAATGGAGAGAGAGAGAGAGAGGGAATGGAGCGAGAGTGAGTGAATGGGAGAAAGGGAATGGAGAGAGAGAGAATGGAGAGAGAGAGAGGGAATGGAGAGAGAGAGAGCGAGAGAGGGAATGGGGAGAGAGCGAGAGAGGGAATGGAGAGAGAGAGAGAGGGAATGGAGAGAGAGAGGGGGAATGGAGAGTGAGAGAGAGGGAATGGAGAGAGAGAGAGAATGGGAGAAAGGGAATGGAGAGAGAGAGAATGGAGAGAGAGCGAGAGGGAATGGAGAGTGATTGAGGGGCAATGGGGAGAGAGAGCGAGGGAATGGAGAGAGAGAGAGGGAATGGAGAGAGATTGAGGGGGAATGGAGAGAGAGAGGGAATGGAGAGAGAAAGAGGGAGGGAATGGAGAGAGAGAGAGAGAGAATGGAGAGAGAGAGAGAATGGAGAGAGAGAGAGGGAATGGAGAGAGAGCGAGAGGGAATGGAGAGAGAGCGAGAGAGGGAATGGAGAGAGAGAGAGAGGGACTGGAGAGATAGAGAGAGAATGGAGAGTGAGAGGGGGGAATGGCGAGAGAGAGAGAGGGAATGGAGAGTGAGAGGGAATGGAAAGAGAGAGAGAGAATGGAGAGAGAGGGAGAGGGAATGGAGAGAGAGAGAGAGAGAATGGAGAGAGAGAGGGGGGAATGGAGAGAGAGAGAGAGAATAGAGAGAGAGAGGGAATGGAGAGAGAGAGAGGGAATGGAGAGAGAGAGAGATGGGAGAGAGGGAATGGAGAGAGAGAGAGAGAGAATGGGAGAGAGGGAATGGAGAGAGAGAGAATGGCGAGAGAGAGAGGGAATGGAGAGAGAGAGAGCGAGAGAGGGAATGGGGAGAGAGAAAGAGGGAATGGAGAGGGAGAGCGAATGGAGAGAGAGAGGGAATGGACAGAGAGAGAGGATGGAGAGAGAGAGAGAGAGGGGGGGGAATGGAGAGAGAGAGAGAGAGAGGGAATGGAAAGAGAGAAGGGGGAATGGAGAGAGAGAGAGAGGGAATAGAGAGAGTGAGAGGGAGGAAATGGAGAGAGAGAGGGGGACTGGAGAGAGAGCGAGAGAGAGAGAATGGAGAGAGAGAGGGGGGAAATGGAGAGAGAGAGAATGGAGAGAGAGAAAGAGAGGGAATGGATAGAGATAGGGAATGGAGAGAGAGAGAGAGAGAATGGAGAGGGTGGCAGAGGGAATGGAGAGAGAGAGAGAATGGAGAGTGAGAGAGAGAGGGAATCGAGAGAGAGAGAGAGAGAGAATGGAGAGAGAGAGCCAGGGAATGGAGAGAGAGAGAGGGAATGGAGAGAGAGAGATTGGAGAGAGGGAGAGAGGGAATGGCCAGAGAGAGAGAGAGAGAATGGGAGCGAGGGAATGGAGAGAGAGAATGGCGAGAGAGAGAGGGAATGGAGAGATAGAGAGAGTGGGGGAATGGAGAGAGAGGGAATGGTGAGAGAGGGAGAGGGAATGGAGAAAGAGAGAGCGAATGGAGAAAGAGAGAGATAGAGGGAATGGAGAGAGAGAGGGAATGGAGAGAGAGAGAGGGAATGGAGAGAGTGAGAGGATAGAGAGAGAGAGAGAGAGAGAGGGAATGGAGAGAGAGAGAGAGGGAATGGAAGGAGAGAAGGGGGAATGGTGAGAGAGAGAGAGAGGGAATGGAGAGAGTGAGAGGGAGGAAATGGAGAGAGAGAGGGACTGGAGAGAGAGAGAGAATGGAGAGAGAGAAAGAGAGGGAATGGATAGAGAGAGGGAATGGAGAGAGAGAGAGAGAATGGAGAGAGAGAGAGAGAGGGAATGGAGGGAGAGAGAGAGGGAGTGGAGAGAGAGAGCGAGAATGGAGAAAGATAAAGAGGGAATGGAGAGAGAGAGAGAGGGAATGGAGAGGGAGAGAAAGGGAATGGAAGAGAGAGAGTGAGATAATGGAGAGAGAGAGAGAATGGAGAGGGAGAGGGAATGGAGAGAGATAGCAGGAATGGAGAGAGAGAGAGGAAATGGAGAGACAGAGAGGGAATGGAGAGAGAGAGAGGCGATGGGGAGAGAGAGGGAGTATGGAGAGAGAGAGGGGGGGAATGGAGAGGGGGGAATGGGGAGAGAGAGAATGGAGAAAGAGAGAGAGAGAGGGATGGAGAGAGAGAGGGAATGGAGAGAGAGAGAGGGAATGGAGAGAGAGAGAGGATGGAGAGAGAGGGGGGGAATGGAGAGAGAGGGAATGGAGAGAGAGAGAAGGAGGAATGGAGAAAGAGAGAGAGAGAGAGAATGGAGAGAGTGAGAGGGAGGAAATGGAGCGAGAGAGAGTGGGGGACTGGGGAGAGGGAGAGAGAGAATGAAGAGAGAGAGAGAGGGAATGGAGAGAGAGAGAGGGAATGGAGAGAGAGAGATTGGAGAGAGGGAGAGAGGGAATGGAGAGAGAGAGAGAGAGAATGGGAGAGAGGGAATGGAGAGAGAGAGAATGGCGAGAGAGAGAGGGAATGGAGAGAGGGAAAGAGGGAATGGAAGAGAGAAAGTGAGAGAATGGAGTGAGAGAGGGAATGGAGAGAGAGAGAGACGGAATGGAGAGAGAGAGGGGGAATGGAGAGTGAGAGAGAGGGAATGGAGAGAGAGAGAGAGAATGGGAGAAAGGGAATGGAGAGAGAGAGAATGGAGAGAGAGAGAGAGGGAATGGAGAGTGATTGAGGGGGAATGGGGAGAGAGAGAGAGGGAATGGAGAGAGAGAGAGGGAATGGAGAGAGATTGAGGGGGAATGGAGAGAGAGAGAGAATGCAGAGAGAGAGAGGGAATGGAGAGAGAAAGAGGGAGGGAATGGAGAGAGAGAGAGAGAGAATGGAGAGAGAGAGAGAATGGAGAGAGAGAGAGGGAATGGAGAGAGAGCGAGAGGGAATGGAGAGAGAGCGAGAGAGGGAATGGAGAGAGAGAGAGGGACTGGAGAGATAGAGAGAGAATGGAGAGTGAGAGGGGGGAATGGAGAGAGAGAGAGGGAATGGAGAGTGAGAGGGAATGGAAAGAGAGAGAGAGAATGGAGAGAGAGGGAGAGGGAATGGAGAGAGAGAGAGAATGGAGAGAGAGAGAATGGGAGAGAGGGAATGGAGAGAGAGAGAATAGTGAGAGAGAGAGGGAAAGAGGGAATGGAAGAGAGAGAGTGAGAGAATGGAGAGAGAGAGAGAATGGAGAGAGAGAGGGCATGGAGAGAGAGAGAGGGAATGGAGAGAGAGAGAGAGAGAGGGAATGGAGCGAGAGTGAGTGAATGGGAGAAAGGGAATGGAGAGAGAGAGAATGGAGAGAGAGAGAGGGAATGGAGAGAGAGAGAGCGAGAGAGGGAATGGGGAGAGAGCGAGAGAGGGAATGGAGAGAGAGAGAGAGGGAATGGAGAGAGAGAGGGGGAATGGAAAGTGAGAGAGAGGGAATGGAGAGAGAGAGAGAGAATGGGAGAAAGGGAATGGAGAGAGAGAGAATGGAGAGAGAGCGAGAGGGAATGGAGAGTGATTGAGGGGCAATGGGGAGAGAGAGCGAGGGAATGGAGAGAGAGAGAGGGAATGGAGAGAGATTGAGGGGGAATGGAGAGAGAGAGGGAATGGAGAGAGAAAGAGGGAGGGAATGGAGAGAGAGAGAGAGAGAATGGAGAGAGAGAGAGAATGGAGAGAGAGAGAGGGAATGGAGAGAGAGCGAGAGGGAATGGAGAGAGAGCGAGAGAGGGAATGGAGAGAGAGAGAGAGGGACTGGAGAGATAGAGAGAGAATGGAGAGTGAGAGGGGGGAATGGCGAGAGAGAGAGAGGGAATGGAGAGTGAGAGGGAATGGAAAGAGAGAGAGAGAATGGAGAGAGAGGGAGAGGGAATGGAGAGAGAGAGAGAGAGAATGGAGAGAGAGAGGGGGGAATGGAGAGAGAGAGAGAGAATAGAGAGAGAGAGGGAATGGAGAGAGAGAGAGGGAATGGAGAGAGAGAGAGATGGGAGAGAGGGAATGGAGAGAGAGAGAGAGAGAATGGGAGAGAGGGAATGGAGAGAGAGAGAATGGCGAGAGAGAGAGGGAATGGAGAGAGAGAGAGCGAGAGAGGGAATGGGGAGAGAGAAAGAGGGAATGGAGAGGGAGAGCGAATGGAGAGAGAGAGGGAATGGACAGAGATAGAGGATGGAGAGAGAGAGAGAGAGGGGGGGGAATGGAGAGAGAGAGAGAGAGAGGGAATGGAAAGAGAGAAGGGGGAATGGAGAGAGAGAGAGAGGGAATAGAGAGAGTGAGAGGGAGGAAATGGAGAGAGAGAGGGGGACTGGAGAGAGAGCGAGAGAGAGAGAATGGAGAGAGAGAGGGGGGAAATGGAGAGAGAGAGAATGGAGAGAGAGAAAGAGAGGGAATGGATAGAGATAGGGAATGGAGAGAGAGAGAGAGAATGGAGAGGGTGGCAGAGGGAATGGAGAGAGAGAGAGAATGGAGAGTGAGAGAGAGAGGGAATCGAGAGAGAGAGAGAGAGAGAATGGAGAGAGAGAGCCAGGGAATGGAGAGAGAGAGAGGGAATGGAGAGAGAGAGATTGGAGAGAGGGAGAGAGGGAATGGCCAGAGAGAGAGAGAGAGAATGGGAGCGAGGGAATGGAGAGAGAGAATGGCGAGAGAGAGAGGGAATGGAGAGATAGAGAGAGTGGGGGAATGGAGAGAGAGGGAATGGTGAGAGAGGGAGAGGGAATGGAGAAAGAGAGAGCGAATGGAGAAAGAGAGAGATAGAGGGAATGGAGAGAGAGAGGGAATGGAGAGAGAGAGAGGGAATGGAGAGAGAGAGAGGATAGAGAGAGAGAGAGAGAGAGAGGGAATGGAGAGAGAGAGAGAGGGAATGGAAAGAGAGAAGGGGGAATGGTGAGAGAGAGAGAGAGGGAATGGAGAGAGTGAGAGGGAGGAAATGGAGAGAGAGAGGGACTGGAGAGAGAGAGAGAATGGAGAGAGAGAAAGAGAGGGAATGGATAGAGAGAGGGAATGGAGAGAGAGAGAGAGAATGGAGAGAGAGAGAGAGAGGGAATGGAGGGAGAGAGAGAGGGAGTGGAGAGAGAGAGCGAGAATGGAGAAAGATAAAGAGGGAATGGAGAGAGAGAGAGAGGGAATGGAGAGGGAGAGAAAGGGAATGGAAGAGAGAGAGTGAGATAATGGAGAGAGAGAGAGAATGGAGAGGGAGAGGGAATGGAGAGAGATAGCGGGAATGGAGAGAGAGAGAGGGAATGGAGAGACAGAGAGGGAATGGAGAGAGAGAGAGGCGATGGGGAGAGAGAGGGAGTATGGAGAGAGAGAGGGGGGGAATGGAGAGGGGGGAATGGGGAGAGAGAGAATGGAGAAAGAGAGAGAGAGAGGGATGGAGAGAGAGAGGGAATGGAGAGAGAGAGAGGGAATGGAGAGAGAGAGAGGATGGAGAGAGAGGGGGGGAATGGAGAGAGAGGGAATGGAGAGAGAGAGAAGGAGGAATGGAGAAAGAGAGAGAGAGAGAGAATGGAGAGAGTGAGAGGGAGGAAATGGAGCGAGAGAGAGTGGGGGACTGGGGAGAGGGAGAGAGAGAATGAAGAGAGAGAGAGAGGGAATGGAGAGAGAGAGATTGGAGAGAGGGAGAGAGGGAATGGAGAGAGAGAGAGAGAGAATGGGAGAGAGGGAATGGAGAGAGAGAGAATGGCGAGAGAGAGAGGGAATGGAGAGAGGGAAAGAGGGAATGGAAGAGAGAAAGTGAGAGAATGGAGTGAGAGAGGGAATGGAGAGAGAGAGAGACGGAATGGAGAGTGAGAGGGAATGGAAAGAGAGAGAGAGAATGGAGAGAGAGGGAGAGGGAATGGAGAGAGAGAGAGAATGGAGAGAGAGAGAATGGGAGAGAGGGAATGGAGAGAGAGAGAATAGTGAGAGAGAGAGGGAAAGAGGGAATGGAAGAGAGAGAGTGAGAGAATGGAGAGAGAGAGAGAATGGAGAGAGAGAGGGCATGGAGAGAGAGAGAGGGAATGGAGAGAGAGAGAGAGAGAGGGAATGGAGCGAGAGTGAGTGAATGGGAGAAAGGGAATGGAGAGAGAGAGAATGGAGAGAGAGAGAGGGAATGGAGAGAGAGAGAGCGAGAGAGGGAATGGGGAGAGAGCGAGAGAGGGAATGGAGAGAGAGAGAGAGGGAATGGAGAGAGAGAGGGGGAATGGAAAGTGAGAGAGAGGGAATGGAGAGAGAGAGAGAGAATGGGAGAAAGGGAATGGAGAGAGAGAGAATGGAGAGAGAGCGAGAGGGAATGGAGAGTGATTGAGGGGCAATGGGGAGAGAGAGCGAGGGAATGGAGAGAGAGAGAGGGAATGGAGAGAGATTGAGGGGGAATGGAGAGAGAGAGGGAATGGAGAGAGAAAGAGGGAGGGAATGGAGAGAGAGAGAGAGAGAATGGAGAGAGAGAGAGAATGGAGAGAGAGAGAGGGAATGGAGAGAGAGCGAGAGGGAATGGAGAGAGAGCGAGAGAGGGAATGGAGAGAGAGAGAGAGGGACTGGAGAGATAGAGAGAGAATGGAGAGTGAGAGGGGGGAATGGCGAGAGAGAGAGAGGGAATGGAGAGTGAGAGGGAATGGAAAGAGAGAGAGAGAATGGAGAGAGAGGGAGAGGGAATGGAGAGAGAGAGAGAGAGAATGGAGAGAGAGAGGGGGGAATGGAGAGAGAGAGAGAGAATAGAGAGAGAGAGGGAATGGAGAGAGAGAGAGGGAATGGAGAGAGAGAGAGATGGGAGAGAGGGAATGGAGAGAGAGAGAGAGAGAATGGGAGAGAGGGAATGGAGAGAGAGAGAATGGCGAGAGAGAGAGGGAATGGAGAGAGAGAGAGCGAGAGAGGGAATGGGGAGAGAGAAAGAGGGAATGGAGAGGGAGAGCGAATGGAGAGAGAGAGGGAATGGACAGAGATAGAGGATGGAGAGAGAGAGAGAGAGGGGGGGGAATGGAGAGAGAGAGAGAGAGAGGGAATGGAAAGAGAGAAGGGGGAATGGAGAGAGAGAGAGAGGGAATAGAGAGAGTGAGAGGGAGGAAATGGAGAGAGAGAGGGGGACTGGAGAGAGAGCGAGAGAGAGAGAATGGAGAGAGAGAGGGGGGAAATGGAGAGAGAGAGAATGGAGAGAGAGAAAGAGAGGGAATGGATAGAGATAGGGAATGGAGAGAGAGAGAGAGAATGGAGAGGGTGGCAGAGGGAATGGAGAGAGAGAGAGAATGGAGAGTGAGAGAGAGAGGGAATCGAGAGAGAGAGAGAGAGAGAATGGAGAGAGAGAGCCAGGGAATGGAGAGAGAGAGAGGGAATGGAGAGAGAGAGATTGGAGAGAGGGAGAGAGGGAATGGCCAGAGAGAGAGAGAGAGAATGGGAGCGAGGGAATGGAGAGAGAGAATGGCGAGAGAGAGAGGGAATGGAGAGATAGAGAGAGTGGGGGAATGGAGAGAGAGGGAATGGTGAGAGAGGGAGAGGGAATGGAGAAAGAGAGAGCGAATGGAGAAAGAGAGAGATAGAGGGAATGGAGAGAGAGAGGGAATGGAGAGAGAGAGAGGGAATGGAGAGAGAGAGAGGATAGAGAGAGAGAGAGAGAGAGAGGGAATGGAGAGAGAGAGAGAGGGAATGGAAAGAGAGAAGGGGGAATGGTGAGAGAGAGAGAGAGGGAATGGAGAGAGTGAGAGGGAGGAAATGGAGAGAGAGAGGGACTGGAGAGAGAGAGAGAATGGAGAGAGAGAAAGAGAGGGAATGGATAGAGAGAGGGAATGGAGAGAGAGAGAGAGAATGGAGAGAGAGAGAGAGAGGGAATGGAGGGAGAGAGAGAGGGAGTGGAGAGAGAGAGCGAGAATGGAGAAAGATAAAGAGGGAATGGAGAGAGAGAGAGAGGGAATGGAGAGGGAGAGAAAGGGAATGGAAGAGAGAGAGTGAGATAATGGAGAGAGAGAGAGAATGGAGAGGGAGAGGGAATGGAGAGAGATAGCGGGAATGGAGAGAGAGAGAGGGAATGGAGAGACAGAGAGGGAATGGAGAGAGAGAGAGGCGATGGGGAGAGAGAGGGAGTATGGAGAGAGAGAGGGGGGGAATGGAGAGGGGGGAATGGGGAGAGAGAGAATGGAGAAAGAGAGAGAGAGAGGGATGGAGAGAGAGAGGGAATGGAGAGAGAGAGAGGGAATGGAGAGAGAGAGAGGATGGAGAGAGAGGGGGGGAATGGAGAGAGAGGGAATGGAGAGAGAGAGAAGGAGGAATGGAGAAAGAGAGAGAGAGAGAGAATGGAGAGAGTGAGAGGGAGGAAATGGAGCGAGAGAGAGTGGGGGACTGGGGAGAGGGAGAGAGAGAATGAAGAGAGAGAGAGAGGGAATGGAGAGAGAGAGATTGGAGAGAGGGAGAGAGGGAATGGAGAGAGAGAGAGAGAGAATGGGAGAGAGGGAATGGAGAGAGAGAGAATGGCGAGAGAGAGAGGGAATGGAGAGAGGGAAAGAGGGAATGGAAGAGAGAAAGTGAGAGAATGGAGTGAGAGAGGGAATGGAGAGAGAGAGAGACGGAATGGAGAGAGAGAGGGGGAATGGAGAGTGAGAGAGAGGGAATGGAGAGAGAGAGAGAGAATGGGAGAAAGGGAATGGAGAGAGAGAGAATGGAGAGAGAGAGAGAGGGAATGGAGAGTGATTGAGGGGGAATGGGGAGAGAGAGAGAGGGAATGGAGAGAGAGAGAGGGAATGGAGAGAGATTGAGGGGGAATGGAGAGAGAGAGAGAATGGAGAGAGAGAGAGGGAATGGAGAGAGAAAGAGGGAGGGAATGGAGAGAGAGAGAGAGAGAATGGAGAGAGAGAGAGAATGGAGAGAGAGAGAGGGAATGGAGAGAGAGCGAGAGGGAATGGAGAGAGAGCGAGAGAGGGAATGGAGAGAGAGAGAGGGACTGGAGAGATAGAGAGAGAATGGAGAGTGAGAGGGGGGAATGGAGAGAGAGAGAGAGGGAATGGAGAGTGAGAGGGAATGGAAAGAGAGAGAGAGAATGGAGAGAGAGGGAGAGGGAATGGAGAGAGAGAGAGAATGGAGAGAGAGAGAGGGGGAATGGAGAGAGAGAGAGAGAGAATAGAGAGAGAGAGGGAATGGAGAGAGAGAGAGGGAATGGAGAGAGAGAGAGATGGGAGAGAGGGAGAGAGGGAATGGAGAGAGAGAGAGAGAGAGAATGGGAGAGAGGGACTGGAGAGAGAGAATGGTGAGAGAGAGAGGGAAAGAGGGAATGGAAGAGAGAGAGTGAGAGAATGGGGAGAGAGAGGGAATGGAGAGAGAGAGGGAATGGAGAGAGAGAGGGAATGGAGAGAGAGAGAGAGAGGGAATGGAGCGAGAGTGAGAGAATGGGAGAAAGGGAATGGAGAGAGAGAGAATGGAGAGAGAGAGGGAATGGAGAGCGAGAGAGCGAGAGAGGGAATGGGGAGAGAGAAAGAGGGAATGGAGAGGGGGAGCGAATGGAGAGAGAGAGGGAATGGAGAGAGAGAGAGGATGGAGAGAGAGAGGGGGAATGGAGAGAGGGAGAGACAGGGAATGGAAAGAGAGAAGGGGGAATGGAGTGAGAGAGAGAGAGGGAATAGAGAGAGTGAGAGGAAGTGGAGAGAGAGAGGGGGACTGGAGAGAGAGAGAGAGAGAGAGAATGGAGAGAGAGAGGGGGGAAATGGAGAGAGAGAGAATGGAGAGAGAGAAAGAGAGGGAATGGATAGAGATAGGGAATGGAGAGAGAGAGAGAGAATGGAGAGGGTGGCAGAGGGAATGGAGAGAGAGAGAGAATGGAGAGTGAGAGAGAGAGGGAATCGAGAGAGAGAGAGAGAGAATGGAGAGAGAGAGCCAGGGAATGGAGAGAGAGAGAGGGAATAGAGAGAGAGAGATTGGAGAGAGGGAGAGAGGGAATGGCGAGAGAGAGAGAGAGATAATGGGAGCGAGGGAATGGAGAGAGAGAGAATGGCGAGAGAGAGAGGGAATGGAGAGAGAGAGAGAGGGGGGAATGGAGAGAGAAAGAATGGAGAAAGAGTGGGAATGGAGAGAGAGGAAGGAAATGGAGAGAGAGGGTGAGAGGGAATGGAGAGAGAGAGAGAGAATGAAGAGAGAGAGCGCGAGGTAATCGAGAGAGAGGGAATGGAGTGAGAGAGGGAGGGAATGGAGAGAGCGAGAGTGGGGGAATAGATAGAGAGAGAGAATGGAGAGAGAGAGAGGGAGAGTGAATGGAGAGAAAGAGAATGGGAGCGAGGGAATGGAGAGAGAAAGAATGGAGAGAGAGAGAGAGGGAATGGAGAGAGAGAGAGAGAGAGAGGGAATGGGGAGAGAGAGGGAATGGAGAGAGAGAGAGAGAATGGAGAGAGAGAGAGGGAATGGAGAGAGAGTGAGAGTGAATGGAGAGAGAGAGGGAATGGAGAGAGATTGAGGGGGAATGGAGAGAGAGAGAGAATGGAGAGAAAGAGAGAGATGGAATGGAGAGAGAGAGAATGGAGAGAGAGAGAGAGGGAATGGAGAGATCGAGAGAGGGAATTGAGAGAGAGAGAGAAAGAATGGAGAGAGAGACAGAGGGGATGGAGAGAGAGAGAGAGAATGGAGTGAGAGAGAGGGAGTGGAGAGAGAGAGGGAATGGAGAGAGAGCGAGAGAGGGATTGGAGAGAGAGAGGGGGGGACTGGAGAGATAGAGAGAGAATGGAGAGATAGGGAGAGGGAATGGAGAGATAGCGAGAGGGAATGGAGAGAGAGAGAGAGAGAATGGAGAGAGAGAGGGGGAATGGAGAGAGAGAGAGAGAGAGAGAGAGAATAGAGAGAGAGAGAGAGGGAATGGAGAGAGAGAGAGAGGGAATGGAGAGAGAGAGAGGGAATGGAAAGAGAGAGAGAGAGGGAATGGAGAGAGACAGAATGGGAGAGAGGGAATGTAGAGAGAGAGAATGGGGAGATAGACAGGAAATGGAGAGAGGGATAGAAGGAATGGAAGAAAGTGAGTGAGAGAATGGAGAGAGAGAGAGAATGGAGAGAGAGAGGGAATGGAGAGAGAGAGAGAGCGAATGGAGAGAAAGAGTGGGAATGGAGAGAGAGAGAGAGAATGGAGAGATAGAGAGAGAATGGAGAGAGAGAGGGGGAATGGAGAGAAAGAGAGAGAGAATGGGAGAAAGGGAATGGAGAGACAGAAAATGGAGAGAGAGAGAGGGAATGGAGAGAGAGAGAGCGAGAGAGGGAATGGGGAGAGAGAGAGGGAATGGAGAGAGAGAGAGGGAATGGAGAGAGATTGAGGGGGAATGGAGAGAGAGAGAGAATGGAGAGAGAGAGAGGGAATGGAGAGAGAAAGAGGGAGGGAATGGAGAGAGAGAGAGAGAGAGTGGAGAGAGAGAGAGAATGGAGAGAGAGAAAGGGAATGGAGAGAGAGCGAGAGGGAATGGAGAGAGAGCGAGAGAGGGAATGGAGAGAGAGAGAGAGGGACTGGAGAGATAGAGAGAGAATGGCAGAGGGGGAATGGAGAGAGAGAGAGAGGGAATGGAGAGTGAGAGGGAATGGAAAGAGAGAGAGCGAATGGAGAGAGAGGGATAGGGAATGGAGAGAGAGAGTGAGAATGGAGAGAGAGAGAGGGGGAAATGAGAGAGAGAGAGAGGGAATGGAGAGAGCGAGAGAGAGAGAATGGGAGAGAGGGAATGGAGAGAGAGAGAATGGCGAGAGAGAGAGGGAAAGAGGGAATGGAAGAGAGAGAGTGAGAGAATTGAGAGAGAGAGGGAATGGAGAGAGAGAGAGGGGGGAATGGAGAGAGAGAGAGCGAATAGCGAGAGAGGGAGAGAATGGTGAGAGAGAGAGAGAGAGAGAGAATGGAGAGGGGGAATGGAGAAAGAGAGAGCGAGTGAATCGAGAGAGAGAGAATGGAGATAGAAAGAGAGAGGGAATGGAGCGAGCGAGAGAGAGAGAGAATGCAGAGAAAGTGAATGGAGAGAGAGAGAGAGTGAATGGAGACAGGGAAAGAGAAAATGGAAGAGAGAGAGTGAGAGAATGGAGAGAGAGAGAATGGAGAGAGAGAGAGAATGGAGAGAGAGGGGGGGAATGGAGACAGAGAGAGGGAATGGAGAGAGAGAGAGTGAATGGAGAGAGAGAGGGGGAATGGAGAGAGAGGGGGGAATGGAGAGAGAGAGAATGGAGAAAGAGAGAGAGAGAGGGAATGGAGAGAGACAGGGAATGGAGAGAGAGAGAGGGAATGGAGAGAGAGAGAGGATGGAGAGAGAGAGAGAGAGGGGGAATGGAGAGAGAGAGAGAGGGGGAATAGAGAGAGAGGGAAGAGGGAATGGAGAGAGAGAGCGAGAATAGAGGGAGGAAATGGAGAGAGAGGGGGGAATGGAGAGAGAGAAAGAGAGGGAATGGAGAGAGAGAGAGAATGGAGAGAGAGAGAGGGAATGGAGAGAGAGAGATTGGAGAGAGGGAGAGAGGGAATGGCGAGAGAGAGAGAGAGAGAATGGGAGAGAGGGAATGGAGAGAGCGAGAATGGATAGAGAGAGAGGGAATGGACAGAGGGAAAGAGGGAATGGAAGAGAGAGTGAGAGAATGGAGAGAGAGGGAATGGGGAGAGAGAGAGGGAATGGGGAGAGAGAGTGAGAATGGAGAGAGAGAGGGAATGGAGAGAGAGAGAGAGAATGGGAGAGAGGGAATGGAGAGAGAGAGAATGGAGAGAGAGAGGGACTGGGGAGAGAGAGAGAGAGTGGAGAGAGAGGGAGAGGAAATGGAGAGAGAGAGAATGGAGAGAGAGGGAATGGAGAGAGTGAGAGAGAATGGAGACAGAGGGAGAGGGAATGGAGAGAGAATGGAGAGAGAGGTAAAGGGAATGGAGAGAGAGAGAGAGGGAATGGAGAGAGAGAGAATGGGAGAGAGGGAATGGAGAGAGAGAGAATGGAGAGAGAGAGTGAGGGAGTGGGGAGAGAGAGAGAATGGAGAGAGAGAGAGAGAGCGAGGGATTGGAGTGAGAGAGGGGGAATGGATTGAGAGAGGGAGGGCATGGAGAAAGAGTGAGAGGGAATGGAGAGAGAGAGAGAGAGAATGGAGAGAGACAGAGAGAGGGAATGGAGGGAGGGAATGGGGAGAGAGGGAGAGAATGTAGAAAGAGAGAGAGGGAATGGAGGGAGAGGGAGAGATAATGGAGAGAGAGGGGGGGGAATGGAGAGAGAGAGAGTGAGAGAACGGAGAGAGAGGCAATGGAAGAGAGAGTGAGAGAGAGAGAAAGAGGGAATGGAGAGAGATAGTGAGGGAATGGAGAGAGAGAGAGAGAGAGGGGGGGGAATCGAGAGAGAGAGATAGAGAGAGGGGGAATGGAGAGAGGGAGAATGGAGAGAGAGAGAGGGAGGGAATGGAGAGAGAGAGAGAGAGGGAATGGAGAGAGAGAGGGAGAGGTGGAATGGAGAGAGAAATGGACAGAGAGAGAGGGAATGGAAAGAGAGAGAGAGGGAATGGAGAGAGAAAGTGAATGGAAGAGAGAGAGAGAGAGAAAGAGGGAATGGAGAGAGAGAGAGGGGGGAATGGAGAGAGAATGGGGGGGAATGGAAAGGAGAGAGAGAGATTGGAGAGTGAGAGAGGGGGGATGGAGAGAGAGAGAGAGAGGCGGGAAAGGAGAGAGAGAGGGAATGGAGAGAGTGAGAGGGGAATGGAGAGAGAGAGAAAGAGGGAATGGAGAGAGAGAGGGGGGAATGGAGAGAGAGGGAGAGAATGGCGAGAGAGGGAGAGAATGGAGAGAGAGAGAGAGAATAGAGAGAGAGAGAGAGAGGGAATGGAAGAGAGAGAGAGGGAGAAAGAGGGAATGGAGAGGGAGAGAGAGGGGGAATGGAGAGAGAGAAGGGGGAATGGAAAGGAGAGAGAGAGAGAATGGAGAGTGAGAGAGGGGGGATGGAGAGAGAGAGAGAGGGGGGAAAGGAGAGAGAGAGGGAATGGAGATAGTGAGAGGCGGAATGGAGAGAGAGGGAGGAAATGGAGAGAGAGAGGGGGGGAATGGAGAGAGAAGGAGAGAATGGAGAGAGAGAGAGAGGGAATGGAGAGAGAGAGGGGGAATGGAGAGCGAATGGAGCGGGAGGGAGAGAATGGCGAGAGAGGGAAAGAATGGAGAGAGAGAGGGAATGGAGAGAGAGAGAGTGAGGAAATGGAGAGAGAAAGAGAGAGGGAATGGAGAGAGAGAGAGAGAGAGGGAATGGAGAGAGAGGGAGAGAATGGAGAGAGAGAGAGAGGGAATGGTGAGAGAGATGGAGAGAATGGAGAGAGAGAGAGCGGGAATGGAGCGAGAGAGAGAATGGAGAAAGAGAGAGGGAAAGGAGAGAGAGAGGGGGAAAGGATAGAGAGAGGGAGGGAATGGAGAGAGAGAGAGGGGGGGAATGGAGAGAGAAAGAGAAAGAGAAAGAAATTGAGAGAGAGAGAGGGGCAATGGAAGAGAGAGATTGAGAGAAAGAGGGAATGGAGTGAGAGAGAGGGGGAGAATGGAGAGACAGAGAGAGAGAGACGAAATGGACATAGAGAGAGGGAATGGAAAGAGAGAGAGAGGGAATGGAGAGAAAAAGCGAATGGAAGAGAGAGAGAGAGAAAGAGGGAATGGAGAGAGAGAGAGGGGTGGAATGGAGAGAGAAAGGGGGGAATGGAAAGGAGAGAGAGAGAATGGAGACTGAGAGAGGGGGGATGGAGAGAGAGAGAGAGGGGGGAAAGGAGAGAGAGAGGGAATGGAGAGAGTGAGAGGGGAATGGAGAGAGAGAGAAAGAGGGAATGGAGAGAGGGGGAATGGAGAGAGAGGGAGAGAATGGCGTGAGAGGGAGCGAATGGAGAGAGAGAGAGAGAATAGAGAGAGAGAGAGTGAGGGAATGGAGAGAGAAAAACAGAGGGAATGGAGAGAGAAGGAGAGAATGGAGAGAGAGAGAGAGGAGGGAGGATGGAGAGAGAGAGAATGGGAAGAATGGAGAGAGTGAGAGAGGGGGAATGGAGAGAGAGAGAGGGAATGGATAGAGAGAGGCGGGGGAATGGAGAGAGAAAGAAAGAATGGAGAGAGAGAGAGAGACGAGAGAGGGAATGGAGAGAGAGAGTGGGAATGGAGAATAGAAAGAGAGAATGGAGAGAGAGAGAGAAAATGGAGAGCGTGAGAGAGAGAGAATGGAGAGAGAGAGAGAGAGAAGAAGTGGAGAGAGAGAGACGGAGGGAATGGAGAGAGAGAGAGAGAAAGGGAATGGAGAGAGAGAGGGAGAGGTGGAATGGAGAGAGAAAGAGGGCATGTAGACTGAGAGAAAGTGAATGGAGAGAGACAGAGAGTGAATGGAGACAGGGAAAGAGGAAATGGAAGAGAGAGAGTGAGAGAATGGAGAGAGAGAGAGAATGGAGAGAGAGAGAATGGAGAGAGAGAGGGGGAATGGAGAGAGAGAGAGGGAATGGAGAGAGAGAGAGTGAATGGAGAGAGAGAGAGAGGGAATGGAGAGAGAGGGGGGAATGGAGAGAGAGAGAATGAAGAAAGAGAGAGAGAGAGGGAATGGAGAGAGAGAGGGAATGGAGAGAGAGTAGGGGAATGGAGAGAGAGAGGATGGAGAGAGAGAGAGGGGGAATGGAGAGAGAGAGAGAGAGAGAGAGAGAGGGAATAGAGAGAAAGAGAAGGGGGAATCGAGAGAGAGAGAGAGCGAGAGAGAGAGAGGGAATGGAGAGAGTTAGAGGGAGGAAATGGAGAGAGAGAGGGGGACTGGAGAGACAGAGAGAGAGAATGGAGAGAGAGAGGGGGGAATGGAGAGAGAGAGAATGGAGAGCGAGGAAGAGAGGGAATGGAGAGAGAGAGGGAATGGAGAGAGAGAGAGAGAATAGGGAGGGAGGGAGAGGGAGTGAGAGAGAGAGGGAATGGAGAGACAGAGAGAGAGAGAATGGATAGAGAGAGAGAGGGAATGGAGAGAGAGAGGGAATGGATAGAGAGAGATTGGCGAGAGAGGGAGAGAGGGAATGGCGAGAGAGAGAGAGAATGGGAGAGAGGAAATGGAGAGAGAGAGAATGACGAGAGAGAGAGGGAATGGAGAGAGGGAAAGAGGGATTGGAAGAGAGAGAGTGAGAGAATGGAGAGAGAGGGAATGGAGAGAGAGAGAGGGAATGGGGAGAGAGAGTGAGAATGGAGAGAGAGAGGGAATGGAGAGAGAGAGAGAATGGGAGAGAGGGGATGGAGAGAGAGAGGGAATGGGGAGAGAGAGAGAGAATGGAGAGAGAGGGAGAGGAAATGGAGAGAGAGAGAATGGAGAGAGAGGGAATGGAGAGAGTGAGAGAGAATGGAGACAGAGGGAGAGGGAATGGAGAGAGAATGGAGAGAATGGAGAGAGAGAGAGAGGAGGGAGGATGGAGAGAGAGAGAATGGGAAGAATGGAGAGAGTGAGAGAGGGGGAATGGAGAGAGAGAGAGGGAATGGATAGAGAGAGGCGGGGGAATGGAGAGAGAAAGAAAGAATGGAGAGAGAGAGAGAGACGAGAGAGGGAATGGAGAGAGAGAGTGGGAATGGAGAATAGAAAGAGAGAATGGAGAGAGAGAGAGAAAATGGAGAGCGTGAGAGAGAGAGAATGGAGAGAGAGAGAGAGAGAAGAAGTGGAGAGAGAGAGACGGAGGGAATGGAGAGAGAGAGAGAGAAAGGGAATGGAGAGAGAGAGGGAGAGGTGGAATGGAGAGAGAAAGAGGGCATGTAGACTGAGAGAAAGTGAATGGAGAGAGACAGAGAGTGAATGGAGACAGGGAAAGAGGAAATGGAAGAGAGAGAGTGAGAGAATGGAGAGAGAGAGAGAATGGAGAGAGAGAGAATGGAGAGAGAGAGGGGGAATGGAGAGAGAGAGAGGGAATGGAGAGAGAGAGAGTGAATGGAGAGAGAGAGAGAGGGAATGGAGAGAGAGGGGGGAATGGAGAGAGAGAGAATGAAGAAAGAGAGAGAGAGAGGGAATGGAGAGAGAGAGGGAATGGAGAGAGAGTAGGGGAATGGAGAGAGAGAGGATGGAGAGAGAGAGAGGGGGAATGGAGAGAGAGAGAGAGAGAGAGAGAGAGGGAATAGAGAGAAAGAGAAGGGGGAATCGAGAGAGAGAGAGAGCGAGAGAGAGAGAGGGAATGGAGAGAGTTAGAGGGAGGAAATGGAGAGAGAGAGGGGGACTGGAGAGACAGAGAGAGAGAATGGAGAGAGAGAGGGGGGAATGGAGAGAGAGAGAATGGAGAGCGAGGAAGAGAGGGAATGGAGAGAGAGAGGGAATGGAGAGAGAGAGAGAGAATAGGGAGGGAGGGAGAGGGAGTGAGAGAGAGAGGGAATGGAGAGACAGAGAGAGAGAGAATGGATAGAGAGAGAGAGGGAATGGAGAGAGAGAGGGAATGGATAGAGAGAGATTGGCGAGAGAGGGAGAGAGGGAATGGCGAGAGAGAGAGAGAATGGGAGAGAGGAAATGGAGAGAGAGAGAATGACGAGAGAGAGAGGGAATGGAGAGAGGGAAAGAGGGATTGGAAGAGAGAGAGTGAGAGAATGGAGAGAGAGGGAATGGAGAGAGAGAGAGGGAATGGGGAGAGAGAGTGAGAATGGAGAGAGAGAGGGAATGGAGAGAGAGAGAGAATGGGAGAGAGGGGATGGAGAGAGAGAGGGAATGGGGAGAGAGAGAGAGAATGGAGAGAGAGGGAGAGGAAATGGAGAGAGAGAGAATGGAGAGAGAGGGAATGGAGAGAGTGAGAGAGAATGGAGACAGAGGGAGAGGGAATGGAGAGAGAATGGAGAGAGAGGTAAAGGGAATGGAGGGAGAGAGAGGGGGAATGGAGAGAGAGAGGGGGAATGGATTGAGAGAGGGAGGGCATGGAGAGAGAGTGAGAGGGAATGGAGCGAGAGAGAGAGATAAGGAATGGGGATAGAGAGAGTGAGTGGAGAGAGAGAGGGAATGGAGAGAGAGAGAGAGAGAGAATGGAGAGAGACAGAGAGAGGGAATGGAGAGAGGGAGGGAATGGGGAGAGAGGGAGAGAATGTAGAAAGAGAGAGAGGGAATGGAGAGAGAGAGAGAGAGAATGGAGAGAGAGAGAGCGGGAATGGAGCGAGAGAGAATGGAGAAAGAGAGAGGGAAAGGAGAGAGAGAGAGGGAAAGGATAGAGAGAGGGAGGGAATGGAGAGAGAGAGGGGGGGAATGGAGAGAGAAAGAGAAAGAGAAAGAAATTGAGAGAGAGAGAGGGGCAATGGAAGAGAGAGATTGAGAGAAAGAGGGAATGGAGTGAGAGAGAGGGGGAGAATGGAGAGACAGAGAGAGAGAGAGGAAATGGAGAGAGAGGGAATGGAAAGAGAGAGAGAGGGAATGGAGAGAGAAAGCGAATGGAAGAGAGAGAGAGAGAAAGAGGGAATGCAGAGAGAGAGAGGTGTGGAATGGAGAGAGAAAGGGGGGAATGGAAAGGAGAGAGAGAATGGAGACTGAGAGAGGGGGGATGGAGAAAGAGAGAGAGAGGGGGGAAAGGAGAGAGAGAGGGAATGAAGAGAGTGAGAGGGGAATGGAGAGAGAGAGAAAGAGGGAATGGAGAGAGGGGGAATGGAGAGAGAGGGAGAGAATGGCGTGAGAGGGAGAGAATGGAGAGAGAGAGAGAGAATAGAGAGAGAGAGAGTGAGGGAATGGAGAGAGAAAGACAGAGGGAATGGAGAGAGAAGGAGAGAATGGAGAGAGAGAGAGAGGAGGGAGGATGGAGAGAGAGAGAATGGGAAGAATGGAGAGAGTGAGAGAGGGGGAATGGAGAGAGAGAGAGGGAATGGATAGAGAGAGGCGGGGGAATGGAGAGAGAAAGAAAGAATGGAGAGAGAGAGAGAGACGAGAGAGGGAATGGAGAGAGAGAGTGGGAATGGAGAGAGAAGGAGAGAATGGAGAGAGAGAGAGAGGGAATGGAGAGAGAGAGGGGGAATGGAGAGCGAATGGAGAGGGAGGGAGAGAATGGCGAGAGAGGGAAAGAATGGAGAGAGGGAATGGAGAGAGAGAGAGTGAGGGAATGGAGAGAGAAAAAGAGAGGGAATGGAGAGAGAGAGCGAATGGAGAGAGAGGGAGAGAATTGAGAGTGAGAGAGGTGGGATGGAGAGAGAGAGAGAGGGGGGGAAAGGAGAGAGAGAGGGAATGGAGAGAGTGAGAGGGGGAATGGAGAGAGAGGGAGAAAATGGAGAGAGAGAGGGGGGGAATGGAGAGAGAAGGAGAGAATGGAGAGAGAGAGAGAGGGAATGGAGAGAGAGAGGGGGAATGGAGAGCGAATGGAGAGGGAGGGAGAGAATGGCGAGAGAGGGAAAGAATGGAGAGAGGGAATGGAGAGAGAGAGAGTGAGGGAATGGAGAGAGAAAAAGAGAGGGAATGGAGAGAGAGAGCGAATGGAGAGAGAGGGAGAGAATGGAGAGAGAGAGAGAGAGAGGGAATGGTGAGAGAGATGGAGAGAATGGAGAGAGAGCGGGAATGGAGCGAGAGAGAGAATGGAGAAAGAGAGAGGGAAAGGAGAGAGAGAGGGAAAGGATAGAGAGAGGGAGGGAATGGAGAGAGAGAGAGGGGGGAATGGAGAGAGAAAGAGAAAGAGAAAGAAATTGAGAGAGAGAGGGGGACAATGGAAGAGAGAGATTGAGAGAAAGAGGTAATGGAGTGAGAGAGAGGGGGAGAATGGAGAGACAGAGAGAGAGAGAGGAAATGGACAGAGAGAGAGGGAATGGAAAGAGAGAGAGAGGGAATGGAGAGAGAAAGTGAATGGAAGAGAGATAGAGAGAGAAAGAGGGAATGGAGAGAGAGAGAGGGGGGGGAATGGAGGGAGAAGGGGGGGGAATGGAAAGGAGAGAGAGAGAATGGAGAGTGAGAGAGGGGGGATGGAGAGAGAGAGAGAGAGAGGCGGGAAAGGAGAGAGAGAGGGAATGGAGAGAGTGAGAGGGGACTGGAGAGAGAGAGAAAGAGGGAATGGAGAGAGAGAGGGGGGGAATGGAGAGAGAGGGAGAGAATGGCGAGAGAGGGAGAGAATGGAGAGAGAGAGAGAGAATAGAGAGAGAGAGAGTGAGGGAATGGACAGAGAGAGAGAGGGAATGGAGAGAGAGAGAGGGAATGGAAGGGAGAGAGAGGGAGAAAGAGGGAATGGAGAGGGAGAGAGAGGGGGAATGGAGAGAGAGAAGGGGGAATGGAAAGGAGAGAGAGAGAGAATGGAGAGTGAGAGAGGGGGGATGGAGAGAGAGAGAGAGGGGGAAAGGAGAGAGAGAGGGAATGGAGATAGTGAGAGGGGGAATGGAGAGAGAGGGAGGAAATGGAGAGAGAGAGGGGGGAATGGAGAGAGAAGGAGAGAATGGAGAGAGAGAGAGAGGGAATGGAGAGAGAGAGGGGGAATGGAGAGCGAATGGAGCGGGAGGGAGAGAATGGCGAGAGAGGGAAAGAATGGAGAGAGAGAGGGAATGGAGAGAGAGAGAGTGAGGGAATGGAGAGAGAAAGAGAGAGGGAATGGAGAGAGAGAGAGAGAGCGAATGGAGAGAGAGGGAGAGAATGGAGAGAGAGAGAGAGAGAGGGAATGGTGAGAGAGATGGAGAGAATGGAGAGAGAGAGAGCGGGAATGGAGCGAGAGAGAGAATGGAGAAAGAGAGAGGGAAAGGAGAGAGAGAGAGGGAAAGGATAGAGAGAGGGAGGGAATGGAGAGAGAGAGAGGGGGGAATGGAGAGAGAAAGAGAAAGAGAAAGAAATTGAGAGAGAGAGAGGGGCAATGGAAGAGAGAGATTGAGAGAAAGAGGGAATGGAGTGAGAGAGATGGGGAGAATGGAGAGACAGAGAGAGAGAGAGGAAATGGACATAGAGAGAGGGAATGGAAAGAGAGAGAGAGGGAATGGAGAGAGAAAGCGAATGGAAGAGAGAGAGAGAGAGAAAGAGGGAATGGAGAGAGAGAGGGGGGGAATGGAGAGAGAAGGGGGGGAATGGAAAGGAGAGAGAGAGAGAATGGAGAGTGAGAGAGGGGGGATGGAGAGAGAGAGAGGCGGGAAAGGAGAGAGAGAGGGAATGGAGAGAGTGAGAGGGGAATGGAGAGAGAGAGAAAGAGGGAATGGAGAGAGAGAGGGGGGGAATGGAGAGAGAGGGAGAGAATGGCGAGAGAGGGAGAGAATGGAGAGAGAGAGAGAGAATAGAGAGAGAGAGAGTGAGGGAATGGACAGAGAGAGAGAGGGAATGGAGAGAGAGAGAGGGAATGGAAGAGAGAGAGAGGGAGAAAGAGGGAATGGAGAGGGAGAGAGAGGGGGAATGGACAGAGAGAAGGGGGAATGGAAAGGAGAGAGAGAGAGAATGGAGAGTGAGAGAGGGGGGATGGAGAGAGAGAGAGAGGGGGGGAAAGGAGAGAGAGAGGGAATGGAGATAGTGAGAGGGGGAATGGAGAGAGAGGGAGAGAGGGAATGGAGAGAGAGAGAGAGAGCGAATGGAGAGAGAGGGAGAGAATGGAGAGAGAGAGAGAGAGAGGGAATGGTGAGAGAGATGGAGAGAATGGAGAGAGAGAGAGCGGGAATGGAGCGAGAGAGAGAATGGAGAAAGAGAGAGGGAAAGGAGAGAGAGAGAGGGAAAGGATAGAGAGAGGGAGGGAATGGAGAGAGAGAGAGGGATAAATGGAGAGAGAAAGAGAAAGAGAAAGAAATTGAGAGAGAGAGAGGGGCAATGGAAGAGAGAGGTTGAGAGAAAGAGGGAATGGAGTGAGAGAGATGGGGAGAATGGAGAGACAGAGAGAGAGAGAGCAAATGGACATAGAGAGAGGGAATGGAAAGAGAGAGAGAGGGAATGGAGAGAGAAAGCGAATGGGAGAGAGAGAGAGAGAGAAAGAGGGAATGGAGAGAGAGAGGGGGGGAATGGAGAGAGAAGGGGGGGAATGGAAAGGAGAGAGAGAGAATTGAGAGTGAGAGGGGGGGAGAGAGAGAGAGAGGGGGGAAAGGAGAGAGGGAATGGAGAGAGTGAGAGGGGAATGGAGAGAGAGAGGGGGAATGGAGAGAGAGGGAGAGAATGGCGTGAGAGGGAGAGAATGGAGAGAGAGAGAGAGAATAGAGAGAGAGAGAGTGAGGGAATGGAGAGAGAAAGACAGAGGGAATGGAGAGAGAAGGAGAGAATGGAGAGAGAGAGAGAGAGGGGAGGATGGAGAGAGAGAATGGGAAGAATGGAGAGAGTGAGAGAGGGGGAATGGAGAGAGAGAGAGAGGGAATGGATAGAGAGAGGCGGGGGGAATGGAGAGAGAAAGAAAGAATGGAGAGAGAGAGAGAGACGAGAGAGGTAATGGAGAGAGAGAGTGGGAATGGAGAAGAGAAAGAGAGAATGGAGAGAGAGAGAGAAAATGGAGAGCGTGAGAGAGAGAGAATGGAGAGAGAGAGAGAGAGGGAGTGGAGAGAGAGAGACGGAGGGAATGGAGAGAGAGAGAGAGAAAGGGAATGGAGAGAGAGAGGGAGAGGTGGAATGGAGAGAGAAAGAGGGTATGTAGACTGAGAGAAAGTGAATGGAGAGAGACAGAGAGTGAATGGAGACAGGGAAAGAGGAAATGGAAGAGAGAGAGTGAGAGAATGGAGAGAGAGAGAATGGAGAGAGAGAGGGGGAATGGAGAGAGAGAGAGGGAATGGAGAGAGAGAGAGTGAATGGAGAGAGAGAGAGAGGGACTGGAGAGAGAGGGGGGAATGGAGAGAGAGAGAGAATGAAGAAAGAGAGAGAGAGAGGGAATGGAGAGAGAGAGGGAATGGAGAGAGAGTAGGGGAATGGAGAGAGAGAGGATGGAGAGAGAGAGGGGGGGAATGGAGAGAGAGAGAGAGAGAGGGAATAGAGAGAAAGAGAAGGGGGAATAGAGAGAGAGAGAGAGCGAGAGAGAGAGAGGGGATGGAGAGAGTTAGAGGGAGGAAATGGAGAGAGAGAGGGGGACTGGAGAGACAGAGAGAGAGAATGGAGAGAGAGAGGGGGGAATGGAGAGAGAGAGAATGGAGAGCGAGAAAGAGAGGGAATGGAGAGAGAGAGGGAATGGAGAGAGAGAGAGAGAATAGGGAGGGAGGGAGAGGGAGTGAGAGAGAGAGGGAATGGAGAGACAGAGAGAGAGAGAGAATGGATAGAGAGAGAGAGGGAATGGAGAGAGAGAGGGAATGGAGAGAGAGAGATTGGAGAGAGGGAGAGAGGGAATGGCGAGAGAGAGAGAGAGAGAATGGGAGAGAGAAAATGGAGAGAGAGAGAATGACGAGAGAGAGAGGGAATGGAGAGAGGGAAAGAGGGATTGGAAGAGAGAGAGTGAGAGAATGGAGAGAGAGGGAATGGCGAGAGAGAGGGAATGGGGAGAGAGAGTGAGAATGGAGAGAGAGAGGGAATGGAGAGAGAGAGAGAATGGGAGAGAGGGAATGGAGAGAGAGAGGGAATGGGGAGAGAGAGAGAGAATGGAGAGAGAGGGAGAGGAAATGGAGAGAGAGAGAATGGAGAGAGAGGGAATGGAGAGAGTGAGAGAGAATGGAGACAGAGGGAGAGGGAATGGAGAGAGAATGGAGAGAGAGGTAAAGGGAATGGAGGGAGAGAGAGGGGGAATGGAGAGAGAGAGGGGGAATGGATTGAGAGAGGGAGGGCATGGAGAGAGAGTGAGAGGGAATGGAGCGAGAGAGAGAGATAAGGAATGGGGATAGAGAGAGTGAGTGGAGAGAGAGAGGGAATGGAGAGAGAGAGAGAATGGAGAGAGACAGAGAGGGAATGGAGAGTGGGAGGGAATGGGGAGAGAGGGAGAGAATGTAGAAAGAGAGAGAGGGAATGGAGAGAGAGAGAGAGGGAATGGAGAGAGAGAGAGAGAATGGGAGAGAGGGAATGGAGAGAGAGAGAGAATGGAGAGAGAGAGGGAATGGAGAGAGAGAGAGAGAGAGGGAATAGAGAGAAAGAGAAGGGGGAATAGAGAGAGAGAGAGAGCGAGAGAGAGAGAGGGAATGGAGAGAGTTAGAGGGAGGAAATGGAGAGAGAGAGGGGGACTGGAGAGACAGAGAGAGAGAATGGAGAGAGAGAGGGGGGAATGGAGAGAGAGAGAATTGAGAGCGAGAAAGAGAGGGAATGGAGAGAGAGAGGGAATGGAGAGAGAGAGAGAGAATGGGAGAGAGGGAATGGAGAGAGAGAGAGAATGGAGAGAGAGAGGGAATGGAGAGAGAGAGGGAATGGAGAGAGAGAGAGAGAGGGAATGGGGAGAGAGAGTGTGACTGGAAAGAGAGAGGGGGATTGGTGAGAGAGATGGAGAGAATGGAGAGAGAGAGAGCGGGAATGGAGAGAGAGAGGGAATGGGGAAAGAGAGAGAGGGAAAGGAGAGAGAGAGAGGGAAAGGAGATAGAGAGGGAGGGAATGGAGAGAGAGAGCGGGGGAATGGAGAGAGAAAGAGAGAATGGAGAGAGAGAGAGAGAATGGAGAGAGAGAGAGGGAATGGAGAGAGAGTGAGAGAGCGAATGGAGAGAGAGGGAGAGAATGGAGAGAGCGAGAGAGAGGGAATAGTGAGAGAGATGGAGAGAATGGAGAGAGAGAGAGAGAGCGGGAATGGAGAGAGATAGGGAATGGAGAAAGAGAGAGAGGGAATGCAGAGAGAGAGAGAATGGAGAGAGAGAGAGAGAGGAAATGGAGAGAGAGAGAGAATGGAGAGAGCGAGGCAATGGAAGAGAGAGAGAGAGAGAGCGAATGGGGAGAGAGGGAGATAATGGAGAGAGTGAGAGAGAGAGGGAATGGTGAGAGAGAGAGAGGGAATGGAGAGAGAAAGAATGGAGAGAGAGGGAGAGGGAATGGAGAAAGGGAGGGAATGGAGAGAGAGGAAATGGAGACAGAGAGAGAGAGAGAATGGAGAGAGAGAGAGGGGGGATTGGAGAGACAGAGAGAGCGAGAGGGAATGGACAGAGAGAGAGAGGGAATGGAGAGAGAGAGAGGGAATGGAAGAGAGAGAGAGTGAAAAAGAGGGAATGGAGAGGGAGAGAGAGGGGGACTGGAGAGAGAGAGGGGGGGAATGGAAAGGAGAGAGAGAGAGAATTGAGAGTGAGAGAGGTGGGATGGAGAGAGAGAGAGAGGGGGGGAAAGGAGAGAGAGAGGGAATGGAGAGAGTGAGAGGGGGAATGGAGAGAGAGGGAGAAAATGGAGAGAGAGAGGGGGGGAATGGAGAGAGAAGGAGAGAATGGAGAGAGAGAGAGAGGGAATGGAGAGAGAGAGGGGGAATGGAGAGCGAATGGAGAGGGAGGGAGAGAATGGCGAGAGAGGGAAAGAATGGAGAGAGGGAATGGAGAGAGAGAGAGTGAGGGAATGGAGAGAGAAAAAGAGAGGGAATGGAGAGAGAGAGCGAATGGAGAGAGAGGGAGAGAATGGAGAGAGAGAGAGAGAGAGAGGGAATGGTGAGAGATGGAGAGAATGGAGAGAGAGCGGGAATGGAGCGAGAGAGAGAATGGAGAAAGAGAGAGGGAAAGGAGAGAGAGAGGGAAAGGATAGAGAGAGGGAGGGAATGGAGAGAGAGAGAGGGGGGAATGGAGAGAGAAAGAGAAAGAGAAAGAAATTGAGAGAGAGAGGGGGGCAATGGAAGAGAGAGATTGAGAGAAAGAGGGAATGGAGTGAGAGAGAGGGGGAGAATGGAGAGACAGAGAGAGAGAGAGGAAATGGACAGAGATAGAGGGAATGGAAAGAGAGAGAGAGGGAATGGAGAGAGAAAGTGAATGGAAGAGAGAGAGAGAGAGAAAGAGGGAATGGAGAGAGAGAGAGGGGGGGGAATGGAGGGAGAAGGGGGGGGGAATGGAAAGGAGAGAGAGAGAATGGAGAGTGAGAGAGGGGGGATGGAGAGAGAGAGAGAGAGAGGCGGGAAAGGAGAGAGAGAGAGGGAATGGAGAGAGTGAGAGGGGAATGGAGAGAGAGAGAAAGAGGGAATGGAGAGAGAGAGGGGGGGAATGGAGAGAGAGGGAGAGAATGGCGAGAGAGGGAGAGAATGGAGAGAGAGAGAGAGAATAGAGAGAGAGAGAGTGAGGGAATGGACAGAGAGAGAGAGGGAATGGAGAGAGAGAGAGGGAATGGAAGAGAGAGAGAGGGAGAAAGAGGGAATGGAGAGGGAGAGAGGGGGGGAATGGAGAGAGAGAAGGGGGAATGGAAAGGAGAGAGAGAGAGAATGGAGAGTGAGAGAGGGGGGATGGAGAGAGAGAGAGGGGGGAAAGGAGAGAGAGAGGGAATGGAGATAGTGAGAGGGGGAATGGAGAGAGAGGGAGGAAATGGAGAGAGAGAGGGGGGAATGGAGAGAGAAGGAGAGAATGGGGAGAGAGAGAGAGGGAATGGAGAGAGAGAGGGGGAATGGAGAGCGAATGGAGCGGGAGGGAGAGAATGGCGAGAGAGGGAAAGAATGGAGAGAGAGAGGGAATGGAGAGAGAGAGAGTGAGGGAATGGAGAGAGAAAGAGAGAGGGAATGGAGAGAGAGAGAGAGAGCGAATGGAGAGAGAGGGAGAGAATGGAGAGAGAGAGAGAGAGAGGGAATGGTGAGAGAGATGGAGAGAATGGAGAGAGAGAGAGCGGAAATGGAGCGAGAGAGAGAGAATGGAGAAAGAGAGAGGGAAAGGAGAGAGAGAGAGGGAAAGGATAGAGAGAGGGAGGGAATGGAGAGAGAGAGAGGGGGGGAATGGAGAGAGAAAGAGAAAGAGAAAGAAATTGAGAGAGAGAGAGGGGCAATGGAAGAGAGAGATTGAGAGAAAGAGGGAATGGAGTGAGAGAGATGGGGAGAATGGAGAGACAGAGAGAGAGAGAGGAAATGGACATAGAGAGAGGGAATGGAAAGAGAGAGAGAGGGAATGGAGAGAGAAAGCGAATGGAAGAGAGAGAGAGAGTGAAAGAGGGAATGGAGAGAGAGAGGGGGGGGGAATGGAGAGAGAAGGGGGGAATGGAAAGGAGAGAGAGAGAATGGAGAGTGAGAGAGGGGGGATGGAGAGAGAGAGGGGGGAAAGGAGAGAGAGAGGGAATGGAGAGAGTGAGAGGGGAATGGAGAGAGAGAGAAAGAGGGAATGGAGAGAGAGAGAGAGGGGGAATGGAGGGAGAAGGGGGGGGAATGGAAAGGAGAGAGAGAGAATGGAGAGTGAGAGAGGGGGGATGGAGAGAGAGAGAGAGAGAGGCGGGAAAGGAGAGAGAGAGGGAATGGAGAGAGTGAGAGGGGAATGGAGAGAGAGAGAAAGAGGGATGGAGAGAGAGGGGGGGAATGGAGAGAGAGGGAGAGAATGGCGTGAGAGGGAGAGAATGGAGAGAGAGAGAGAGAATAGAGAGAGAGAGAGTGAGGGAATGGAGAGAGAATGACAGAGGGAATGGAGAGAGAAGGAGAGAATGGAGAGAGAGAGAGAGAGGGGAGGATGGAGAGAGAGAGAGCGGGAATGGAGAGAGAGAGAGGGAAAGGAGATAGAGAGGGAGGGAATGGAGAGAGAGAGCGGGGGAATGGAGAGAGAAAGAGAGAATGGAGAGAGAGAGAGAGAGAATGGAGAGAGAAAGAGAGAGGGGGAATGGAGAGAGAGTGAGAGAGCGAATGGAGAGAGAGGGAGAGAATGGAGAGAGCGAGAGAGAGGGAATGGTGAGAGAGATGGAGAGAGAGAGAGAGAGCGGGAATGGAGAGATATAGGGAATGGAGAAAGAGAGAGTGGGAATGGAGAGAGACAGAGAATGGAGAGAGAGAGAGAGGGAATGGAGAGAGAGAGAGAGAGTGGAGAGAGCGAGGCAATGGAAGAGAGAGAGAGAGAGAGAGCGAATGGGGAGAGGGAGTTAATGGAGAGAGTGAGAGAGAGAGGGAATGGTGAGAGAGAGAGAGGGAATGGAGAGAGAAAGAATGGAGAGAGAGGGCGAGGGAATGGAGAGAGGGAGGGAATGGAGAGAGAGAGAGAGGGGGATTGGAGAGACAGAGAGAGCGAGAGGGAATGGACAGAGAGAGAGAGGGAATGGAGAGAGAGAGAGGGAATGGAAGAGAGAGAGAGCGAGAAAGAGGGAATGGAGAGGGAGAGAGAGGGGGAATGGAGAGAGACAGAATGGAGAGAGAGGGAATGGAGAGAGTGAGAGAGAATGGAGACTGAGGGAGAGGGAATGGAGAGAGAATGGAGAGAGATGTCAAGGGAATGGAGAGAGAGGGAATGGAGAGAGAGAGAGAGAATGGGAGAGGGGGAATGGAGACAGAGAGAATGGAGAGAGAGAGAGAGGGAGTGGAGAGAGGGAGAGAATGGAGAGAGAGAGAGAGGGAGGGAATGGAGAGAGAGAGAGAATGCAGAGAGAGAGAGAGAGGGAGTGGAGAGAGAGAGAGAGGGAATGGAGAGAGAAAGAATGGAGAGAGAGGGAGAGGGAATGGAGAGAGGGAGGGAAAGGAGAGAGAGGAAATGGAGACAGAGAGAGAGAGAATGGAGAGAGAGAGATGGGGGGGGATTGGAGAGACAGAGAGAGCGAGAGGGAATGGACAGAGAGAGAGGGAATGGAGAGAGAGAGAGCGAGAAAGAGGGAATGGAGAGGGAGAGAGAGGGGGAATGGAGAGAGAGAGAATGGAGAGAGAGGGAATGGAGAGAGTGAGAGAGAATGGAGACAGAGGGAGAGGGAATGGAGAGAGAATGGAGAGAGAGGTGAAGGGAATGGAGAGAGAGAGAGAGGGAATGGAGAGAGAGAGAGAGAATGGAGAGAGAGAGAGAGAATGGAGAGAGAGGGGGGAATGGAGAGAGAGAGAATGGAGAGAGAGAGAGAGAGAGAGAGGGAGTGGAGAGAGAGAGGGGGAATGGATTGAGAGAGGGAGGGCATGGAGAGAGAGTGAGAGGGAATGGAGCGAGAGAGAGAGATAAGGAATGGGGATAGAGAGAGTGAGTGGAGAGAGAGAGAGGGAATGGAGAGAGAGAGAGAGAGAAAGGAGAGAGACAGAGAGAGGGAATGGAGAGAGGGAGGGAATGGGGAGAGAGGGAGAGAATGTAGAAAGAGAGAGAGGGAATGGAGGGAGAGGGAGAGAATGGAGAGAGAGAGATAGAGAGGGAATAGAGAGAGAGAGAGAGAATGGAGAGAGAGGGTGGAATGGAGAGAGAGAGAGTGAGAGAACGGAGAGAGAGGCAATGGAAGAGAGAGTGAGAGAGGGTAAAGAGGGAATGGAGAGAGATAGTGACGGAATGGAGAGAGAGAGAGAGAGAGCAAGGGAATCGAGAGAGAGAGCGGGGGAATGGAGAGAGAAAGAGAGAATGGAGAGAGAGAGAGAGAGAATGGAGAGAGAGAGAGGGGGGAATGGAGAGAGAGTGAGAGAGCGAATGGAGAGAGAGGGAGAGAATGGAGAGAGCGTGAGAGAGGGAATGGTGAGAGAGATGGAGAGAGAGAGAGAGCGGGAATGTAAAAGGGGAGGCGGAGTTGCGCTACTTGTTCAGGAGAGTATCACAGCTATACAGCGAGAGGACACCTCAGAGGGCAGTGAGGCTATATGGGTAGAGATCAGGAATAAGAAGGGTGCAGTCACAATGTTGGGGGTATACTACAGGCCTCCCAACAGCCAGCGGGAGATAGAGGAGCAGATAGGTAGACAGATTTTGGAAAAGAGTAAAAACAACAGGGTTGTGGTGATGGGAGACTTCAACTTCCCCAATATTGACTGGGACTCACTTAGTGCCAGGGGCTTAGACGGGGCAGAGTTTGTAAGGAGCATCCAGGAGGGCTTCTTAAAACAATATGTAAACAGTCCAACTAGGGAAGGGGCGGTACTGGACCTGGTATTGGGGAATGAGCCCGGCCAGGTGGTAGATGTTTCAGTAGGGGAGCATTTCGGTAACAGTGACCACAATTCAGTAAGTTTTAAAGTACTGGTGGACAAGGATAAGAGTGGTCCGAGGATGAATGTGCTAAATTGGGGGAAGGCTAATTATAACAATATTAGGCGGGACCTGAAGAACATAGATTGGGGGCGGATGTTTGAGGGCAAATCAACATCTGACATGTGGGAGGCTTTCAAGTGTCAGTTGAAAGGAATACAGGACAGGCATGTTCCTGTGAGGAAGAAAGATAAATACGGCAATTTTCGGGAACCTTGGATGACGAATGATATTGTAGGCCTCGTCAAAAAGAAAAAGGAGGCATTTGTCAGGGCTAAAAGGCTGGGAACAGACGAAGCCTGTGTGGCATATAAGGAAAGTAGGAAGGAACTTAAGCAAGGAGTCAGGAGGGCTAGAAGGGGTCATGAAAAGTCATTGGCAAATAGGGTTAAGGAAAATCCCAAGGCTTTTTACACTTACATAAAAAGCAAGAGGGTAGTCAGGGAAAGGGTTGGCCCACTGAAGGATAGGCAAGGGAATCTATGTGTGGAGCCAGAGGAAATGGGCGAGGTACTAAATGAATACTTTGCATCAGTATTCACCAAAGAGAAGGAATTGGTAGATGTTGAGTCTGGAGAAGGGTGTGTAGATAGCCTGGGTCACATTGTGATCCAAAAAGACGAGGTGTTGGGTGTCTTAAAAAATATTAAGGTAGATAAGTCCCCAGGGCCGGATGGGATCTACCCCAGAATACTGAAGGAGGCTGGAGAGGAAATTGCTGAGGCCTTGACAGAAATCTTTGGATCCTCGCTGTCTTCAGGGGATGTCCCGGAGGACTGGAGAATAGCCAATGTTGTTCCTCTGTTTAAGAAGGGTGGCAGGGATAATCCCGGGAACTACAGGCCGGTGAGCCTTACTTCAGTGGTAGGGAAATTACTGGAGAGAATTCTTCGAGACAGGATCTACTCCCATTTGGAAGCAAATGGACGTATTAGTGAGAGGCAGCACGGTTTTGTGAAGGGGAGGTCGTGTCTCACTAACTTGATCGAGTTTTTCGAGGAGGTCACTAAGATGATTGATGCAGGTAGGGCAGTAGATGTTGTCTATATGGACTTCAGTAAGGCCTTTGACAAGGTCCCTCATGGTAGACTAGTACAAAAGGTGAAGTCACACGGGATCAGGGGTGAACTGGCAAGGTGGATACAGAACTGGCGAGGCCATAGAAGGCAGAGGGTAGCAATGGAGGGATGCTTTTCTAATTGGAGGGCTGTGACCAGTGGTGTTCCACAGGGATCAGTGCTGGGACCTTTGCTCTTTGTAGTATATATAAATGATTTGGAGGAAAATGTAACTGGTCTGATTAGTAAGTTTGCAGACGACACAAAGGTTGGTGGAATTGCGGATAGCGATGAGGACTGTCTGAGGATACAGCAGGATTTAGATTGTCTGGAGACTTGGGCGGAGAGATGGCAGATGGAGTTTAACCTGGACAAATGTGAGGTAATGCATTTTGGAAGGGCTAATGCAGGTAGGGAATATACAGTGAATGGTAGAACCCTCAAGAGTATTGAAAGTCAAAGAGATCTAGGAGTACAGGTCCACAGATCACTGAAAGGGGCTACACAGGTGGAGAAGGTAGTCAAGAAGGCATACGGCATGCTTGCCTTCATTGGCCGGGGCATTGAGTATAAGAATTGGCAAGTCATGTTGCAGCTGTATAGAACCTTAGTTAGGCCACACTTGGAGTATAGTGTTCAATTCTGGTCGCCACACTACCAGAAGGATGTGGAGGCTTTAGAGAGGGTGCAGAAGAGATTTACCAGAATGTTGCCTGGTATGGAGGGCATAAGCTATGAGGAGCGATTGAATAAACTCGGTTTGTTCTCACTGGAACGAAGGAGGTTGAGGGGCGACCTGATAGAGGTATACAAAATTATGAGGGGCATAGACAGAGTGGATAGTCAGAGGCTTTTCCCCAGGGTAGAGGGGTCAATTACTAGGGGGCATAGGTTTAAGGTGAGAGGGGCAAAGTTTAGAGTAGATGTACGAGGCAAGTTTTTTACGCAGAGGGTAGTGGGTGCCTGGAACTCACTACCGGAGGAGGTAGTGGAGGCAGGGACGATAGGGACATTTAAGGGGCATCTTGACAAATATATGAATAGGATGGGAATAGAAGGATACGGACCCAGGAAGTGTAGAAGATTGTAGTTTAGTCGGGCAGTATGGTCGGCACGGGCTTGGAGGGCCGAAGGGCCTGTTCCTGTGCTGTACATTTCTTTGTTCTTTGTTCTTTGAATGGAGAGATATAGGGAATGGAGAAAGAGAGAGAGGGAATGGAGAGAGACAGAGAATGGAGAGAGAGAGAGAGGGAATGGAGAGAGAGAGAGAGAGAATGGAGAGAGCGAGGCAATGGAAGAGAGAGAGAGAGAGAGCGAATGGGGAGAGAGGGAGATAATGGAGAGAGTGAGAGAGAGAGGGAATGGTGAGAGAGAGAGAGGGAATGGAGAGAGAAAGAATGGAGAGAGAGGGCGAGGGAATGGAGAGAGGGAGGGAATGGAGAGAGAGGAAATGGAGACAGAGAGAGAGAGAATGGAGAGAGAGAGAGAGGGGGATTGGAGAGACAGAGAGGGAATGGAAGAGAGAGAGAGCGAGAAAGGGGGAATGGAGAGGGAGAGAGAGGGGGAATGGAGAGAGAGAGAATGGAGAGAGAGGGAATGGAGAGAGTGAGAGAGAATGGAGACTGAGGGAGAGGGAATGGAGAGAGAATGGAGAGAGATGTAAAGGGAATGGAGAGAGAGAGAGAGGGAATGGAGAGAGAGAGAGAGAATGGGAGAGGGGGAATGGAGACAGAGAGAATGGAGAGAGAGAGAGAGGGAGTGGCGAGAGGGAGAGAATGGAGAGAGAGAGAGAGAGAGGGAGGGAGTGGAGAGAGAGAGAGAATGGAGAGAGAGAGAGAGAGAGAGAGAGGGAGTGGAGAGAGAGAGAGAGGGAATGGAGAGAGAAAGAATGGAGAGAGAGGGAGAGGGAATGGAGAGAGGGAGGGAAAGGAGAGAGAGGAAATGGAGACAGAGAGAGAGAGAATGGAGAGAGAGAGAGAGGGGGGGATTGGAGAGACAGAGAGAGCGAGAGGGAATGGACAGAGAGAGAGAGGGAATGGAGAGAGAGAGAGGGAATGGAAGAGAGAGAGCGAGAAAGAGGGAATGGAGAGGGAGAGAGAGGGGGAATGGAGAGATAGAGAATGGAGAGAGAGGGAATGGAGAGAGTGAGAGAGAATGGAGACAGAGGGAGAGGGAATGGAGAGAGAATGGAGAGAGAGGTAAAGGGAATGGAGAGAGAGAGAGAGGGAATGGAGAGAGAGAGAATGGAGAGAGAGGGGGGAATGGAGAAAGAGAGAATGGAGAGAGAGAGAGAGAGAGAGAGGGAGTGGAGAGAGAGAGGGGGAATGGATTGAGAGAGGGAGGGCATGGAGAGAGAGTGAGAGGGAATGGAGCGAGAGAGAGAGATAAGGAATGGGGATAGAGAGAGTGAGTGGAGAGAGAGAGGGGGAATGGAGAGAGAGAGAGAGAGAAAGGAGAGAGACAGAGAGAGGGAATGGAGAGAGGGAGGGAATGGGGAGAGAGGGAGAGAATGTAGAAAGAGAGAGAGGGAATGGAGGGAGAGGGAGAGAATGGAGAGAGAGAGATAGAGAGGGAATAGAGAGAGAGAGAGAGAGAGAGAATGGAGAGAGAGGGGGGAATGGAGAGAGAGAGAGTGAGAGAACGGAGAGAGAGGCAATGGAAGAGAGAGTGAGAGAGGGTAAAGAGGGAATGGAGAGAGATAGTGACGGAATGGAGAGAGAGAGAGAGAGAGAGCGAGGGAATCGAGAGAGAGAGATAGAGAGAGGGGGAATGGAGAGAGGGAGAATGGAGAGAGAGAGAGAGGGAATGGAGAGAGAGAGAGAGAGAATGGGAGAGAGGGAATGGAGAGAGAGAGAATGGAGAGAGAGAGGGAATGGAGAGAGAGAGAGAGAGAGGGAATGGGGAGAGAGAGAGTGACTGGAGAGAGAGAGGGGGATTGGTGAGAGAGATGGAGAGAATGGAGAGAGAGAGAGCGGGAATGGAGAGAGAGAGAGGGAAAGGAGATAGAGAGGGAGGGAATGGAGAGAGAGAGCGGGGGAATGGAGAGAGAAAGAGAGAATGGAAAGAGAGAGAGAGAGAGAGAATGGAGAGAGAGAGAGAGGGGGAATGGAGAGAGAGTGAGAGAGCGAATGGAGAGAGAGGGAGAGAATGGAGAGAGCGAGAGAGAGGGAATGGTGAGAGAGATGGAGAGAGAGAGAGAGAGCGGGAATGGAGAGATATAGGGAATGGAGAAAGAGAGAAAGGGAATGGAGAGAGACAGAGAATGGAGAGAGAGAGAGAGGGAATGGAGAGAGAGAGAGAGAGAATGGAGAGAGCGAGGCAATGGAAGAGAGAGAGAGAGAGAGAGCGAATGGGGAGAGGGAGATAATGGAGAGAGTGAGAGAGAGAGGGAATGGTGAGAGAGAGAGAGGGAATGGAGAGAGAAAGAATGGAGAGAGAGGGCGAGGGAATGGAGAGAGGGAGGGAATGGAGAGAGAGAGAGAGGGGATTGGAGAGACAGAGAGAGGGAATGGAAGAGAGAGAGAGAGAGAAAGAGGGAATGGAGAGGGAGAGAGAGGGGGAATGGAGAGAGAGAGAATGGAGAGAGAGGGAATGGAGAGAGTGAGAGAGAATGGAGACTGAGGGAGAGGGAATGGAGAGAGAATGGAGAGAGACTGAGGGAGAGGGAATGGAGAGAGAATGGAGAGAGAGTGAGTGGAGAGAGAGAGAGGGAATGGAGAGAGAGAGAGAATGGAAAGAGAGAGGGAATGGAGAGAGAGAGAGAGTGAATGGGGAGAGAGAGAGTGACTGGAGAGAGAGAGGGGGATTGGTGAGAGAGATGGAGAGAATGGAGAGAGAGAGCGGGAATGGAGAGAGAGAGGGATTGGGGAAAGAGAGAGAGGGAAAGGAGAGAGAGAGAGGGAAAGGAGTTAGAGAGGGAGGGAATGGAGAGAGAGAGCGGGGGAATGGAGAGAGAAAGAGAGATTGGAGAGAGAGAGAGAGAATGGAGAGAGAGAGAGAGAGGGAATGGAGAGAGAGAGAGAGAAAGGAGAGAGACAGAGAGAGGGAATGGAGAGAGGGAGGGAATGGGGAGAGAGGGAGAGAATGTAGAAAGAGAGAGAGGGAATGGAGGGAGAGGGAGAGAATGGAGAGAGAGAGAGATAGAGAGGGAATAGAGAGAGAGGGAGAGAGAGAGAGAGAGAATGGAGAGAGAGGGGCGAATGGAGAGAGAGAGAGTGAGAGAACGGAGAGAGAGGCAATGGAAGAGAGAGTGAGAGAGGGTAAAGAGGGAATGGAGAGAGATAGTGACGGAATGGAGAGAGAGAGAGAGAGAGAGAGCGAGGGAATCGAGAGCGAGAGCGGGGGAATGGAGAGAGAAAGAGAGAATGGAGAGAAAGAGAGAGAGAATGGAGAGAGAGAGAGAGGGGGAATGGAGAGAGAGTGAGAGAGCGAATGGAGAGAGAGGGAGAGAATGGAGAGAGAGGGAATGGTGAGAGAGATGGAGAGAGAGAGAGAGAGCGGGAATGGAGAGATAGAGGGAATGGAGAAAGAGAGAGAGGGAATGGAGAGAGACAGAGAATGGAGAGAGAGGGCGAGGGAATGGAGAGAGGGAGGGAATGGAGAGAGAGGAAATGGAGACTGAGAGAGAGAGAATGGAGAGAGAGAGAGAGGGGGATTGGAGAGACAGAGAGAGCGAGAGGGAATGGACAGAGAGAGAGAGGGAATGGAGAGAGAGAGAGGGAATGGAAGAGAGAGAGAGCGAGAAAGAGGGAATGGAGAGGGAGAGAGAGGGGGAATGGAGAGAGAGCGAGAGAGAATGGAGAGAGCGAGGCAATGGAAGAGAGAGAGAGAGAGAGCGAATGGGGAGAGAGGGAGATAATGGAGAGAGTGAGAGAGAGAGGGAATGGTGAGAGAGAGAGAGGGAATGGAGAGAGAAAGAATGGAGAGAGAGTGCGAGGGAATGGAGAGAGGGAGGGAATGGAGAGAGAGGAAATGGAGACTGAGAGAGAGAGAATGGAGAGAGAGAGAGAGGGGGATTGGAGAGACAGAGAGAGCGAGAGGGAATGGACAGAGAGAGAGAGGGAATGGAGAGAGAGAGAGGGAATGGAAGAGAGAGAGAGCGAGAAAGAGGGAATGGAGAGGGAGAGAGAGGGGGAATGGAGAGAGAGAGAATGGAGAGAGAGGGAATGGAGAGAGTGAGAGAGAATGGAGACTGAGGGAGAGGGAATGGAGAGAGAATGGAGAGAGATGTCAAGGGAATGGAGAGAGAGAGGGAGGGAGTGGAGAGAGAGAGAGAATGGAGAGAGAGAGAGAGAGAGAGAGGGAGTGGAGAGAGAGAGAGAGGGAATGGAGAGAGAAAGAATGGAGAGAGAGGGAGACGGAATGGAGAGAGGGAGGGAAAGGAGAGAGAGGAAATGGAGAGAGAGAGAGAGAATGGAGAGAGAGGGGGGAATGGAGAGAGAGAGAATGGAGAGAGAGAGAGAGAGAGAGAGAGAGGGAGTGGAGAGAGAGAGGGGGAATGGATTGAGAGAGGGAGGGCATGGAGAGAGAGTGAGAGGGAATGGAGCGAGAGAGAGAGATAAGGAATGGGGATAGAGAGAGTGAGTGGAGAGAGAGAGAGGGAATGGAGAGAGAGAGAGAGAAAGGAGAGAGACAGAGAGAGGGAATGGAGAGAGGGAGGGAATGGGGAGAGAGGGAGAGAATGTAGAAAGAGAGAGAGGGAATGGAGGGAGAGGGAGAGAATGGAGAGAGAGAGAGATAGAGAGGGAATAGAGAGAGAGAGAGAGAATGGAGAGAGAGGGGGGAATGGAGAGAGAGAGTGAGAGAACGGAGAGAGAGGCAATGGAAGAGAGAGTGAGAGAGGGTAAAGAGGGAATGGAGAGAGATAGTGACGGAATGGAGAGAGAGAGAGAGAGAGAGAGCGAGGGAATCGAGAGAGATAGAGAGAGGGGGAATGGAGAGAGGGAGAATGGAGAGAGAGAGACGGAGGGAATGGAGAGAGAGAGAGAGAGGGAATGGAGAGAGAGAGGGAGAGGTGGAATGGAGAGAGAAAGAGGGAATGTAGACTGAGAGAAAGTGAATGGAGAGAGAGAGTGAATGGAGACAGGGAAAGAGGAAATGGAAGAGAGAGAGTGAGAATGGAGAGAGAGAGAATGGAGAGAGAGAGGGGAATGGAGAGAGAGAGAGGGAATGGAGAGAGAGAGAGGGAATGGAGAGAGAGAGTGAATGGAGAGAGAGGGAATGGAGAGAGAGGGGGGAATGGAGAGAGAGAGAATGAAGAAAGAGAGAGAGAGAGGGAATGGAGAGAGAGAGGGAATGGAGAGAGAGAGAGGGAATGGAGAGAGAGAGAGGATGGAGAGAGAGAGAGAGGGGGGGGAATGGAGAGAGAGAGAGAGAGAGGGAATAGAGAGAAAGAGAAGGGGGAATAGAGAGAGAGAGAGCGAGAGAGAGAGAGGGAATGGAGAGAGTGAGAGGGAGGAAATGGAGAGAGAGAGGGGGACTGGAGAGAGAGAGAGAGAGAGAATGGAGAGAGAGAGGGGGGAATGGAGAGAGAGAGAATGGAGAGCGAGAAAGAGAGGGAATGGAGAGAGAGAGGGAATGGAGAGAGAGAGAGAGAGAATGGGGAGGGAGAGGGAGTGAGAGAGAGAGGGAATGGAGAGACAGAGAGAGAGAGAATGGATAGAGAGAGGGAATGGAGAGAGAGGGAATGGAGAGAGAGAGATTGGAGAGAGGGAATGGCGAATGAGAGAGAGAGAGAATGGGAGAGAGGAAATGGAGAGAGAGAGAATGGCGAGAGAGAGAGGGAATGGAGAGAGGGAAAGAGGGAATGGAAGAGAGAGAGTGAGAGAATGGAGAGAGAGGGAATGAAGAGAGAGAGAGAGAGAATGGGGAGAGAGAGTGAGAATGGAGAGAGAGAGGGAATGGGGAGAGAGAGAGAGAGAATGGAGAGAGAGGGAGAGGAAATGGAGAGAGAGAGAGAATGGAGAGAGAGGGAATGGAGAGAGTGAGAGAGAATGGAGACAGAGGGAGAGGGAATGGAGAGAGAGGTAAAGGGAATGGAGGGAGAGAGAGGGGGAATGGAGAGAGAGAGGGGGAATGGATTGAGAGAGGGAGGGCATGGATAGAGAGTGAGAGGGAATGGAGCGAGAGAGAGAGATAAGGAATGGGGATAGAGAGAGTGAGTGGAGAGAGAGAGAGGGAATGGAGAGAGAGAGAGAATGGAAAGAGAGAGGGAATGGAGAGAGAGAGAGAGAGTGAATGGGGAGAGAGAGAGTGACTGGAGAGAGAGAGGGGGATTGGTGAGAGAGATGGAGAGAATGGAGAGAGAGAGCGGGAATGGAGAGAGAGAGAGAGGGATTGGGGAAAGAGAGAGAGGGAAAGGAGAGAGAGAGAGGGTAAGGAGATAGAGAGGGAGGGAATGGAGAGAGAGAGAGCGGGGGAATGGAGAGAGAAAGAGAGAATGGAGAGAGAGAGAGAGAATGGAGAGAGAGAGAGAGAGGGAATGGAGAGAGAGTGAGAGAGCGAATGGAGAGAGAGGGAGAGAATGGAGAGAGCGAGAGAGAGGGAATGGTGAGAGAGATGGAGAGAATGGAGAGAGAGAGAGTGAATGGAGACAGGGAAAGAGGAAATGGAAGAGAGAGAGTGAGAGAATGGAGAGCGTGAGAATGGAGAGAGAGAGAATGGAGAGAGAGAGGGGGAATGGAGAGAGAGAGAGGGAATGGAGAGAGAGAGAGTGAATGGAGAGAGAGAGAGAGGGAATGGAGAGAGAGTGGGGAATGGAGAGAGAGAGAATGAAGAAAGAGAGAGAGAGAGGGAATGGAGAGAGAGAGGGAATGGAGAGAGAGAGAGAGAATGGAGAGAGAGAGAGGATGGAGAGAGAGAGAGGGGGGGATGGAGAGAGAGAGAGAGAGGGAATAGAGAGAAAGAGAAGGGGGAATAGAGAGAGAGAGAGAGCGAGAGAGAGAGAGGGAATGGAGAGAGTGAGAGGGAGGAAATGGAGAGAGAGAGGGGGGAATGGAGAGAGAGAATGGAGAGCGAGAAAGAGAGGGAATGGAGAGAGAGAGGGAATGGAGAGAGAGAGAGAGAGAATGGGGAGGGAGGGAGAGGGAGTGAGAGAGAGAGGGAATGGAGAGACAGAGAGAGAGAGAATGGACAGAGAGAGGGAATGGAGAGAGAGAGAGGGAATGGAGAGAGAGAGATTGGAGAGAGGGAGAGAGGGAATGGCGAGAGAGAGAGAGAGAGAATGGGAGAGAGGAAATGGAGAGAGAGAATGGCGAGAGAGAGAGGGAATGGAGAGAGGGAAAGAGGGAATGGAAGAGAGAGAGTGAGAGAATGGAGAGAGAGGGAATGGAGAGAGAGAGAGAGAATGGGGAGAGAGAGTGAGAATGGAGAGAGAGAGGGAATGGAGAGAGAGAGAGAATGGGAGAGAGGGAATGGAGAGAGAGAGGGAATGGGGAGAGAGAGAGAATGGAGAGAGAGGGAGAGGAAATGGAGAGTGAGAGAGAATGGAGAGAGAGGGAATGGAAAGAGTGAGAGAGAATGGAGACAGAGGGAGAGGGAATGGAGAGAGAATGGAGAGAGAGGTAAAGGGAATGGAGGGAGAGAGAGGGGGAATGGAGAGAGAGAGGGGGAATGGATTGAGAGAGGGAGGGCATGGATAGAGAGTGAGAGGGAATGGAGCGAGAGAGAGAGATAAGGAATGGGGATAGAGAGAGTGAGTGGAGAGAGAGAGAGGGAATGGAGAGAGAGAGAGAATGGAGAGAGAGAGGGAATGGAGAGAGAGAGAGAGAGTGAATGGGGAGAGAGAGAGTGACTGGAGAGAGAGAGGGGGATTGGTGAGAGAGATGGAGAGAATGGAGAGAGAGAGAGTGGGAATGGAGAGAGAGAGGGAATGGGGAAAGAGAGAGAGGGAAAGGAGAGAGAGAGAGGGAACGGAGATAGAGAGGGAGGGAATGGAGAGAGAGAGCGGGGAATGGAGAGAGAAAGAGAGAATGGAGAGAGAGAGAGAGAGAGGGAGGGAGTGGAGAGAGAGAGAGAATGGAGAGAGAGAGAGAGAGAGAGAGGGAGTGGAGAGAGAGAGAGAGGGAATGGAGAGAGAAAGAATGGAGAGAGAGGGAGAGGGAATGGAGAGAGGGAGGGAAAGGAGAGAGAGGAAATGGAGACAGAGAGAGAGAGAATGGAGAGAGAGAGAGAGGGGGGGGATTGGAGAGACAGAGAGAGCGAGAGGGAATGGACAGAGAGAGAGAGGTAATGGAGAGAGAGAGAGGGAATGGAAGAGAGAGAGCGAGAAAGAGGGAATGGAGAGGGAGAGAGAGGGGGAATGGAGAGAGAGAGAATGGAGAGAGAGGGAATGGAGAGAGTGAGAGAGAATGGAGACAGAGGGAGAGGGAATGGAGAGAGAGGTAAAGGGAATGGAGAGAGAGAGAGAGGGAATGGAGAGAGAGAGAGAGAATGGAGAGAGAGGGGGGAATGGAGAGAGAGAGAATGGAGAGAGAGAGAGAGAGAGGGAGTGGAGAGAGAGAGGGGGAATGGATTGAGAGAGGGAGGGCATGGAGAGAGAGTGAGAGGGAATGGAGCGAGAGAGAGAGATAAGGAATGGGGATAGAGAGAGTGAGTGGAGAGAGAGAGAGGGAATGGAGAGAGAGAGAGAATGGAGAGAGAGAGGGAATGGAGAGAGAGAGAGAGAGAAAGGAGAGAGACAGAGAGAGGGAATGGAGAGAGGGAGGGAATGAGGAGAGAGGGAGAGAATGTAGAATGAGAGAGAGGGAATGGAGGGAGAGGTAGAGAATGGAGAGAGAGAGATAGAGAGGGAATATATATATAGAGAGGGAGAGAGAGAATGGAGAGAGGGGGGAATGGAGAGAAAGAGAGTGAGAGAACGGAGAGAGAGGCAATGGAAGAGAGAGTGAGAGAGGGTAAAGAGGGAATGGAGAGAGATAGTGACGGAATGGAGAGAGAGAGAGAGAGAGAGAGAGCGAGGGAATCGAGAGAGGGAGCGGGGGAATGGAGAGAGAAAGAGAGAATGGAGAGAGAGAGAGAGAGAATGGAGAGAGAGAGAGGGGGGGAATGGAGAGAGAGTGAGAGAGCGAATGGAGAGAGAGGGAGAGAATCGAGAGAGCGAGAGAGAGGGAATGGTGAGAGAGATGGAGAGAGAGAGAGAGAGCGGGAATGGAGAGATATAGGGAATGGAGAAAGAGAGAGAGGGAATGGAGAGAGACAGAGAATGGAGAGAGAGAGAGAGGGAATGGAGAGAGAGAGAGAGAGAGAGAATGGAGAGAGCGAGGCAATGGAAGAGAGAGAGAGAGAGAGCGAATGGGGAGAGAGGGAGATAATGGAGAGAGTGAGAGTGAGAGGGAATGGTGAGAGAGAGAGAGGGAATGGAGAGAGAAAGAATGGAGAGAGAGGGCGAGGGAATGGAGAGAGGGAGGGAATGGAGAGAGAGGAAATGGAGACAGAGAGAGAGAGAATGGAGAGAGAGAGAGAGGGGGATTGGAGAGACAGAGAGAGCGAGAGGGAATGGACAGAGAGAGAGAGGGAATGGAGAGAGAGAGAGGGAATGGAAGAGAGAGAGAGCGAGAAAGAGGGAATGGAGAGGGAGAGAGAGGGGGAATGGAGAGAGAGAGAATGGAGAGAGAGGGAATGGAGAGAGTGAGAGAGAATGGAGACTGAGGGAGAGGGAATGGAGAGAGAATGGAGAGAGATGTAAAGGGAATGGAGAGAGAGAGAGAGGGAATGGAGAGAGAGAGAGAGAATGGGAGAGGGGGAATGGAGACAGAGAGAATGGAGAGAGAGAGAGAGGGAGTGGAGAGAGGGAGAGAATGGAGAGAGAGAGAGAGAGAGGGAGGGAGTGGAGAGAGAGAGAGAATGGAGAGAGAGAGAGAGAGAGAGAGAGAGGGAGTGGAGAGAGAGAGAGAGGGAATGGAGAGAGAAAGAATGGAGAGAGAGGGAGAGGGAATGGAGAGAGGGAGGGAAAGGAGAGAGAGGAAATGGAGACAGAGAGAGAGAGAATGGAGAGAGAGAGCGAGGGGGGGATTGGAGAGACAGAGAGCGAGAGGGAAAGGACAGAGAGAGAGAGGGAATGGAGAGAGAGAGAGGGAATGGAAGAGAGAGAGAGCGAGAAAGAGGGAATGGAATGGGAGAGAGAGGGGGAATGGAGAGAGAGAGAATGGAGAGAGAGGGAATGGAGAGAGTGAGAGAGAATGGAGACAGAGGGAGAGGGAATGGAGAGAGAATGGAGAGAGAGATAAAGGGAACGGAGAGAGAGAGAGAGGGAATGGAGAGAGAGGGAATGGGAGAGGGGGGAATGGAGAGAGAGAGAATGGAGAGAGAGAGAGAGAGAGAGGGAGTGGAGAGAGAGAGGGGGAATGGATTGAGAGAGGGAGGGCATGGAGAGAGAGTGAGAGGGAATGGAGCGAGAGAGAGAGATAAGGAATGGGGATAGAGAGAGTGAGTGGAGAGAGAGAGAGGGAATGGAGAGAGAGAGAGAGAGAAAGGAGAGAGACAGAGAGAGGGAATGGAGAGAGGGAGGGAATGGGGAGAGAGGGAGAGAATGTAGAAAGAGAGAGAGGGAATGGAGGGAGAGGGAGAGAATGGAGAGAGAGAGATAGAGAGGGAATAGAGAGAGAGAGAGAGAGAGAGAGAATGGAGAGAGAGGGGGGAATGGAGAGAGAGAGAGTGAGAGAACGGAGAGAGAGGCAATGGAAGAGAGAGTGAGAGAGGGTAAAGAGGGAATGGAGAGAGATAGTGACGGAATGGAGAGAGAGAGAGAGAGAGCGAGGGAATCGAGAGAGAGAGATAGAGAGAGGGGGAATGGAGAGAGGGAGAATGGAGAGAGAGAGACGGAGGGAATGGAGAGAGAGAGAGAGAGAGGGAATGGAGAGAGAGAGGGAGAGGTGGAATGGAGAGAGAAAGAGGGAATGTAGACTGAGAGAAAGTGAATGGAGAGAGAGTGAATGGAGACAGGGAAAGAGGAAATGGAAGAGAGAGAGTGAGAATGGAGAGAGAGAGAATGGAGAGAGAGAGGTGGAATGGAGAGAGAGAGAGGGAATGGAGAGAGAGGGAATGGAGAGAGAGAGTGAATGGAGAGAGAGAGAGAGGGAATGGAGAGAGAGGGGGCAATGGAGAGAGAGAGAATGAAGAAAGAGAGAGAGAGAGGGAATGGAGAGAGAGAGGGAATGGTGAGAGAGAGAGGGAATGGAGAGAGAGAGAGGATGGAGAGAGAGAGAGAGAGAGAGCGGGAATGGAGAGAGAGAGAGAGAGAGGGAATAGAGAGAAAGAGAAGGGGGAATAGAGAGAGAGAGAGAGCGAGAGAGAGAGAGGGAATGGAGAGAGTGAGAGGGAGGAAATGGAGAGAGAGAGGGGGACTGGAGAGAGAGAGAGAGAGAATGGAGAGAGAGAGGGGGGAATGGAGAGAGAGAGAATGGAGAGCGAGAAAGAGAGGGAATGGAGAGAGAGAGGGAATGGAGAGAGAGAGAGAGAGAGAATGGGGAGGGAGGGAGAGGGAGTGAGAGAGAGAGGGAATGGAGAGACAGAGAGAGAGAGAATGGATAGAGAGAGGGAATGGAGAGAGAGGGAATGGAGAGAGAGAGATTGGAGAGAGGGAGAGAGGGAATGGCGAGTGAGAGAGAGAGAGAATGGGAGAGAGGAAATGGAGAGAGAATGGCGAGAGAGAGAGGGAATGGAGAGAGGGAAAGAGGGAATGGAAGAGAGAGAGTGAGAGAATGGAGAGAGAGGGAATGGAGAGAGAGAGAGAGAATGGGGAGAGAGAGTGAGAATGGAGAGAGAGAGGGAATGGGGAGAGAGAGAGAGAGAATGGAGAGAGAGGGAGAGGAAATGGAGAGAGAGAGAGAATGGAGAGAGGGAATGGAGAGAGTGAGAGAGAATGGAGACAGAGGGAGAGGGAATGGAGAGAGAATGGAGAGAGAGGTAAAGGGAATGGAGGGAGAGAGAGGGGGAATGGAGAGAGAGAGGGGGAATGGATTGAGAGAGGGAGGGCATGGATAGAGAGTGAGAGGGAATGGAGCGAGAGAGAGAGATAAGGAATGGGGATAGAGAGAGTGAGTGGAGAGAGAGAGAGGGAATGGAGAGAGAGAGAGAATGGAGAGAGAGAGGGAATGGAGAGAGAGAGAGAGAGTGAATGGGGAGAGAGAGAGTGACTGGAGAGAGAGAGGGGGATTGGTGAGAGAGATGGAGAGAATGGAGAGAGAGAGAGCGGGAATGGAGAGAGAGAGGGATTGGGGAAAGAGAGAGAGGGAAAGGAGAGAGAGAGAGGGAAAGGAGATAGAGAGGGAGGGAATGGAGAGAGAGAGAGCGGGGGAATGGAGAGAGAAAGAAAGAATGGAGAGTGAGAGAGCGAATGGAGAGAGATTGAGAGAATGGAGAGAGCGAGAGAGAGGGAATGGTGAGAGAGATGGAGAGAATGGAGAGAGAGAGAGTGAATGGAGACAGGGAAAGAGGAAATGGAAGAGAGAGAGTGAGAGAATGGAGAGAGTGAGAATGGAGAGAGAGAGAATGGAGAGAGAGAGGGGGAATGGAGAGAGAGAGAGGGAATGGAGAGAGAGAGAGTGAATGGAGAGAGAGAGAGAGGGAATGGAGAGAGAGTGGGGAATGGAGAGAGAGAGAATGAAGAAAGAGAGAGAGAGGGAATGGAGAGAGAGAGGGAATGGAGAGAGAGAGAGAGAATGGAGAGAGAGAGAGGATGGAGAGAGAGAGAGAGAGGGGGGGAATGGAGAGAGAGAGAGAGGGGGAATAGAGAGAAAGAGAAGGGGGAATAGAGAGAGAGAGAGAGCGAGAGAGAGCGAGGGAATGGAGAGAGTGAGAGGGAGGAAATGGAGAGAGAGAGGGGGACGGGAGAGAGAGAGAGAGAGAGAATGGAGAGAGAGAGGGGGGAATGGAGAGAGAGAATGGAGAGCGAGAAAGAGAGGGAATGGAGAGAGAGAGGGAATGGAGAGAGAGAGAGAATGGGGAGGGAGGGAGAGGGAGTGAGAGAGAGAGGGAATGGAGAGACAGAGAGAGAGAGAATGGATAGAGAGAGGGAATGGAGAGAGAGAGAGGGAATGGAGAGAGAGAGATTGGAGGGAGGGAGAGAGGGAATGGCGAGAGAGAGAGAGAGAGAATGGGAGAGAGGAAATGGAGAGAGAGAATGGCGAGAGAGGGAAAGGAGAGAGGGAAAGAGGGAATGGAAGAGAGAGAGTGAGAGAATGGAGAGAGAGGGAATGGAGAGAGAGAGAGAGAGAATGGGGAGAGAGTGAGAATGGAGAGAGAGAGGGAATGGAGAGAGAGAGAGAATGGGAGAGAGGGAATGGAGAGAGAGAGGGAATGGGGAGAGAGAGAGAGAGAGAGAATGGAGAGAGAGGGAGAGGAAATGGAGAGTGAGAGAGAATGGAGAGAGAGGGAATGGAAAGAGTGAGAGAGAATGGAGACAGAGGGAGAGGGAATGGAGAGAGAATGGAGAGAGAGGTAAAGGGAATGGAGGGAGAGAGAGGGGGAATGGAGAGAGAGAGGGGGAATGGATTGAGAGAGGGAGGGCATGGATAGAGAGTGAGAGGGAATGGAGCGAGAGAGAGAGATAAGGAATGGGGATAGAGAGAGTGAGTGGAGAGAGAGAGAGGGAATGGAGAGAGAGAGAGAATGGAGAGAGAGAGGGAATGGAGAGAGAGAGAGAGAGTGAATGGGGAGAGAGAGAGTGACTGGAGAGAGAGAGGGGGATTGGTGAGAGAGATGGAGAGAATGGAGAGAGAGAGAGCGGGAATGGAGAGAGAGAGGGAATGGGGAAAGAGAGAGAGGGAAAGGAGAGAGAGAGAGGGAAAGGAGATAGAGAGGGAGGGAATGGAGAGAGAGAGCGGGGGAATGGAGAGAGAAAGAGAGAATGGAGAGAGAGAGAGAGAGAATGGAGAGAGAGGGAGAGAATGGAGAGAGCGAGAGAGAGGGAATGGTGAGAGAGATGGAGAGAATGGAGAGAGAGGGAATGGTGAGAGAGATGGAGAGAATGGAGAGAGAGAGAGAGCGGGAATGGAGAGAGATAGGGAATGGAGAAAGAGAGAGAGGGAATGCAGAGAGAGAGAGAATGGAGAGAGAGCGAGAGGGAATGGAGAGAGAGAGAGAGAATGGAGAGAGCGAGGCAGTGGAAGAGAGAGAGAGAGAGCGAATGGGGAGAGAGGGAGATAATGGAGAGAGTGAGAGAGAGAGGGAATGGTGAGAGAGAGAGGGAATGGAGAGAGAAAGAATGGAGAGAGAGGGAGAGGGAATGGAGAGAGGGAGGGAATGGAGAGAGAGGAAATGGAGACAGAGAGAGAGAGAGAATGGAGAGAGAGAGAGGGGGGGGGATTGGAGAGACAGAGAGAGCGAGAGGGAATGGACAGAGAGAGAGAGGGAATGGAGAGAGAGAGAGAGGGAATGGAAGAGAGAGAGAGAGAGAAAGAGGGGATGGAGACGGAGAGAGAGGGGGAATGGAGAGAGAGAGGGGGGAATGGAAAGGAGAGAGAGAGAATGGAGAGTGAGAGAGGTGGGATGGAGAGAGAGAGAGAGGGTGGGAAAGGAGAGAGAGAGGGAATGGAGAGAGTGAAAGGGGGAATGGAGAGAGAGGGAGGAAATGGAGAGAGAGAGGGGGAATGGAGAGAGAAGGAGAGAATGGAGAGAGAGAGAGAGGGAATGGAGAGAGAGAGGGGGAATGGAGAGTGAATGGAGAGGGAGGGAGAGAATGGTGAGAGAGGGAAAGAATGGAGAGAGAATGGAGAGAGAGGTAAAGGGAATGGAGAGAGAGAGAGAGGGAATGGAGAGAGAGAGAGAATGGGAGAGGGGGAATGGAGACAGAGAGAATGGAGAGAGAGAGAGAGGGAGTGGAGAGAGAGAGAGAATGGAGAGAGAGAGAGAGAGAGAGAGGGAGTGGAGAGAGAGAGAGAGGGAATGGAGAGAGAAAGAATGGAGAGAGAGGGAGAGGAAATGGAGAGAGGGAGGGAAAGGAGAGAGAGGAAATGGAGACAGAGAGAGAGAGAATGGAGAGAGAGAGCGAGGGGGGGATTGGAGAGACAGAGAGCGAGAGGGAAAGGACAGAGAGAGAGAGGGAATGGAGAGAGAGAGAGGGAATGGAAGAGAGAGAGAGCGAGAAAGAGGGAATGGAATGGGAGAGAGAGGGGGAATGGAGAGAGAGAGAATGGAGAGAGAGGGAATGGAGAGAGTGAGAGAGAATGGAGACAGAGGGAGAGGGAATGGAGAGAGAATGGAGAGAGAGATAAAGGGAACGGAGAGAGAGAGAGAGGGAATGGAGAGAGAGGGAATGGGAGAGGGGGGAATGGAGAGAGAGAGAATGGAGAGAGAGAGAGAGAGAGAGGGAGTGGAGAGAGAGAGGGGGAATGGAGAGAGCGAGGCAGTGGAAGAGAGAGAGAGAGAGCGAATGGGGAGAGAGGGAGATAATGGAGAGAGTGAGAGAGAGAGGGAATGGTGAGAGAGAGAGGGAATGGAGAGAGAAAGAATGGAGAGAGAGGGAGAGGGAATGGAGAGAGGGAGGGAATGGAGAGAGAGGAAATGGAGACAGAGAGAGAGAGAGAATGGAGAGAGAGAGAGGGGGGGGGGGATTGGAGAGACAGAGAGAGCGAGAGGGAATGGACAGAGAGAGAGAGGGAATGGAGAGAGAGAGAGAGGGAATGGAAGAGAGAGAGAGAGAGAAAGAGGGGATGGAGACGGAGAGAGAGGGGGAATGGAGAGAGAGAGGGGGGAATGGAAAGGAGAGAGAGAGAATGGAGAGTGAGAGAGGTGGGATGGAGAGAGAGAGAGAGGGTGGGAAAGGAGAGAGAGAGGGAATGGAGAGAGTGAAAGGGGGAATGGAGAGAGAGGGAGGAAATGGAGAGAGAGAGGGGGAATGGAGAGAGAAGGAGAGAATGGAGAGAGAGAGAGAGGGAATGGAGAGAGAGAGGGGGAATGGAGAGTGAATGGAGAGGGAGGGAGAGAATGGTGAGAGAGGGAAAGAATGGAGAGAGAATGGAGAGAGAGGTAAAGGGAATGGAGAGAGAGAGAGAGGGAATGGAGAGAGAGAGAGAATGGGAGAGGGGGAATGGAGACAGAGAGAATGGAGAGAGAGAGAGAGGGAGTGGAGAGAGAGAGAGAATGGAGAGAGAGAGAGAGAGAGAGAGGGAGTGGAGAGAGAGAGAGAGGGAATGGAGAGAGAAAGAATGGAGAGAGAGGGAGAGGAAATGGAGAGAGGGAGGGAAAGGAGAGAGAGGAAATGGAGACAGAGAGAGAGAGAATGGAGAGAGAGAGCGAGGGGGGGATTGGAGAGACAGAGAGCGAGAGGGAAAGGACAGAGAGAGAGAGGGAATGGAGAGAGAGAGAGGGAATGGAAGAGAGAGAGAGCGAGAAAGAGGGAATGGAATGGGAGAGAGAGGGGGAATGGAGAGAGAGAGAATGGAGAGAGAGGGAATGGAGAGAGTGAGAGAGAATGGAGACAGAGGGAGAGGGAATGGAGAGAGAATGGAGAGAGAGATAAAGGGAACGGAGAGAGAGAGAGAGGGAATGGAGAGAGAGAGAGAGAATGGGAGAGGGGGGAATGGAGAGAGAGAGAATGGAGAGAGAGAGAGAGAGAGAGGGAGTGGAGAGAGAGAGGGGGAATGGATTGAGAGAGGGAGGGCATGGAGAGAGAGTGAGAGGGAATGGAGCGAGAGAGAGAGATAAGGAATGGGGATAGAGAGAGTGAGTGGAGAGAGAGAGAGGGAATGGAGAGAGAGAGAGAGAGAAAGGAGAGAGACAGAGAGAGGGAATGGAGAGAGGGAGGGAATGGGGAGAGAGGGAGAGAATGTAGAAAGAGAGAGAGGGAATGGAGGGAGAGGGAGAGAATGGAGAGAGAGAGATAGAGAGGGAATAGAGAGAGAGAGAGAGAGAGAGAGAATGGAGAGAGAGGGGGGAATGGAGAGAGAGAGAGTGAGAGAACGGAGAGAGAGGCAATGGAAGAGAGAGTGAGAGAGGGTAAAGAGGGAATGGAGAGAGATAGTGACGGAATGGAGAGAGAGAGAGAGAGAGCGAGGGAATCGAGAGAGAGAGATAGAGAGAGGGGGAATGGAGAGAGGGAGAATGGAGAGAGAGAGACGGAGGGAATGGAGAGAGAGAGAGAGAGAGGGAATGGAGAGAGAGAGGGAGAGGTGGAATGGAGAGAGAAAGAGGGAATGTAGACTGAGAGAAAGTGAATGGAGAGAGAGTGAATGGAGACAGGGAAAGAGGAAATGGAAGAGAGAGAGTGAGAATGGAGAGAGAGAGAATGGAGAGAGAGAGGGGGAATGGAGAGAGAGAGAGAGGGAATGGAGAGAGAGGGAATGGAGAGAGAGAGTGAATGGAGAGAGAGAGAGAGGGAATGGAGAGAGAGGGGGCAATGGAGAGAGAGAGAATGAAGAAAGAGAGAGAGAGAGGGAATGGAGAGAGAGAGGGAATGGTGAGAGAGAGAGGGAATGGAGAGAGAGAGAGGATGGAGAGAGAGAGAGAGAGAGAGCGGGAATGGAGAGAGAGAGAGAGAGAGGGAATAGAGAGAAAGAGAAGGGGGAATAGAGAGAGAGAGAGAGCGAGAGAGAGAGAGGGAATGGAGAGAGTGAGAGGGAGGAAATGGAGAGAGAGAGGGGGACTGGAGAGAGAGAGAGAGAGAATGGAGAGAGAGAGGGGGGAATGGAGAGAGAGAGAATGGAGAGCGAGAAAGAGAGGGAATGGAGAGAGAGAGGGAATGGAGAGAGAGAGAGAGAGAGAATGGGGAGGGAGGGAGAGGGAGTGAGAGAGAGAGGGAATGGAGAGACAGAGAGAGAGAGAATGGATAGAGAGAGGGAATGGAGAGAGAGGGAATGGAGAGAGAGAGATTGGAGAGAGGGAGAGAGGGAATGGCGAGTGAGAGAGAGAGAGAATGGGAGAGAGGAAATGGAGAGAGAATGGCGAGAGAGAGAGGGAATGGAGAGAGGGAAAGAGGGAATGGAAGAGAGAGAGTGAGAGAATGGAGAGAGAGGGAATGGAGAGAGAGAGAGAGAATGGGGAGAGAGAGTGAGAATGGAGAGAGAGAGGGAATGGGGAGAGAGAGAGAGAGAATGGAGAGAGAGGGAGAGGAAATGGAGAGAGAGAGAGAATGGAGAGAGGGAATGGAGAGAGTGAGAGAGAATGGAGACAGAGGGAGAGGGAATGGAGAGAGAATGGAGAGAGAGGTAAAGGGAATGGAGGGAGAGAGAGGGGGAATGGAGAGAGAGAGGGGGAATGGATTGAGAGAGGGAGGGCATGGATAGAGAGTGAGAGGGAATGGAGCGAGAGAGAGAGATAAGGAATGGGGATAGAGAGAGTGAGTGGAGAGAGAGAGAGGGAATGGAGAGAGAGAGAGAATGGAGAGAGAGAGGGAATGGAGAGAGAGAGAGAGAGTGAATGGGGAGAGAGAGAGTGACTGGAGAGAGAGAGGGGGATTGGTGAGAGAGATGGAGAGAATGGAGAGAGAGAGAGCGGGAATGGAGAGAGAGAGGGATTGGGGAAAGAGAGAGAGGGAAAGGAGAGAGAGAGAGGGAAAGGAGATAGAGAGGGAGGGAATGGAGAGAGAGAGAGCGGGGGAATGGAGAGAGAAAGAAAGAATGGAGAGTGAGAGAGCGAATGGAGAGAGATTGAGAGAATGGAGAGAGCGAGAGAGAGGGAATGGTGAGAGAGATGGAGAGAATGGAGAGAGAGAGAGTGAATGGAGACAGGGAAAGAGGAAATGGAAGAGAGAGAGTGAGAGAATGGAGAGAGTGAGAATGGAGAGAGAGAGAATGGAGAGAGAGAGGGGGAATGGAGAGAGCGAGAGGGAATGGAGAGAGAGAGAGTGAATGGAGAGAGAGAGAGAGGGAATGGAGAGAGAGTGGGGAATGGAGAGAGAGAGAATGAAGAAAGAGAGAGAGAGGGAATGGAGAGAGAGAGGGAATGGAGAGAGAGAGAGAGAATGGAGAGAGAGAGAGGATGGAGAGAGAGAGAGAGAGAGGGGGGAATGGAGAGAGAGAGAGAGGGGGAATAGAGAGAAAGAGAAGGGGGAATAGAGAGAGAGAGAGAGCGAGAGAGAGCGAGGGAATGGAGAGAGTGAGAGGGAGGAAATGGAGAGAGAGAGGGGGACGGGAGAGAGAGAGAGAGAGAGAATGGAGAGAGAGAGGGGGGAATGGAGAGAGAGAATGGAGAGCGAGAAAGAGAGGGAATGGAGAGAGAGAGGGAATGGAGAGAGAGAGAGAATGGGGAGGGAGGGAGAGGGAGTGAGAGAGAGAGGGAATGGAGAGACAGAGAGAGAGAGAATGGATAGAGAGAGGGAATGGAGAGAGAGAGAGGGAATGGAGAGAGAGAGATTGGAGGGAGGGAGAGAGGGAATGGCGAGAGAGAGAGAGAGAGAATGGGAGAGAGGAAATGGAGAGAGAGAATGGCGAGAGAGGGAAAGGAGAGAGGGAAAGAGGGAATGGAAGAGAGAGAGTGAGAGAATGGAGAGAGAGGGAATGGAGAGAGAGAGAGAGAGAATGGGGAGAGAGAGTGAGAATGGAGAGAGAGAGGGAATGGAGAGAGAGAGAGAATGGGAGAGAGGGAATGGAGAGAGAGAGGGAATGGGGAGAGAGAGAGAGAGAGAGAATGGAGAGAGAGGGAGAGGAAATGGAGAGTGAGAGAGAATGGAGAGAGAGGGAATGGAAAGAGTGAGAGAGAATGGAGACAGAGGGAGAGGGAATGGAGAGAGAATGGAGAGAGAGGTAAAGGGAATGGAGGGAGAGAGAGGGGGAATGGAGAGAGAGAGGGGGAATGGATTGAGAGAGGGAGGGCATGGATAGAGAGTGAGAGGGAATGGAGCGAGAGAGAGAGATAAGGAATGGGGATAGAGAGAGTGAGTGGAGAGAGAGAGAGGGAATGGAGAGAGAGAGAGAATGGAGAGAGAGAGGGAATGGAGAGAGAGAGAGAGAGTGAATGGGGAGAGAGAGAGTGACTGGAGAGAGAGAGGGGGATTGGTGAGAGAGATGGAGAGAATGGAGAGAGAGAGAGCGGGAATGGAGAGAGAGAGGGAATGGGGAAAGAGAGAGAGGGAAAGGAGAGAGAGAGAGGGAAAGGAGATAGAGAGGGAGGGAATGGAGAGAGAGAGCGGGGGAATGGAGAGAGAAAGAGAGAATGGAGAGAGAGAGAGAGACGATAGAATGAGAGGATAGAATGGAGAAAGAGAGAGAGGGAATGGCAGAGAGAGAGAGAATGGAGAGAGAGAGCGATGATGGGAATGGAGAGAGAGAGAGAGAATGGAGAGAGCGAGGCAGTGGAAGAGAGAGAGAGAGAGAGCGAATGAGAGAGAGAGGGAATGCAGAGAGAGAGAGAATGGAGAGAGAGCGAGAGGGAATGGAGAGAGAGAGAGAGAATGGAGAGAGCGAGGCAGTGGAAGAGAGAGAGAGAGAGCGAATGGGGAGAGAGGGAGATAATGGAGAGAGTGAGAGAGAGAGGGAATGGTGAGAGAGAGAGGGAATGGAGAGAGAAAGAATGGAGAGAGAGGGAGAGGGAATGGAGAGAGGGAGGGAATGGAGAGAGAGGAAATGGAGACAGAGAGAGAGAGAGAATGGAGAGAGAGAGAGGGGGGGGATTGGAGAGACAGAGAGAGCGAGAGGGAATGGACAGAGAGAGAGAGGGAATGGAGAGAGAGAGAGAGGGAATGGAAGAGAGAGAGAGAGAGAAAGAGGGGATGGAGACGGAGAGAGAGGGGGAATGGAGAGAGAGAGGGGGGAATGGAAAGGAGAGAGAGAGAATGGAGAGTGAGAGAGGTGGGATGGAGAGAGAGAGAGAGGGTGGGAAAGGAGAGAGAGAGGGAATGGAGAGAGTGAAAGGGGGAATGGAGAGAGAGGGAGGAAATGGAGAGAGAGAGGGGGAATGGAGAGAGAAGGAGAGAATGGAGAGAGAGAGAGAGGGAATGGAGAGAGAGAGGGGGAATGGAGAGTGAATGGAGAGGGAGGGAGAGAATGGTGAGAGAGGGAAAGAATGGAGAGAGAATGGAGAGAGAGGTAAAGGGAATGGAGAGAGAGAGAGAGGGAATGGAGAGAGAGAGAGAATGGGAGAGGGGGAATGGAGACAGAGAGAATGGAGAGAGAGAGAGAGGGAGTGGAGAGAGAGAGAGAATGGAGAGAGAGAGAGAGAGAGAGAGGGAGTGGAGAGAGAGAGAGAGGGAATGGAGAGAGAAAGAATGGAGAGAGAGGGAGAGGAAATGGAGAGAGGGAGGGAAAGGAGAGAGAGGAAATGGAGACAGAGAGAGAGAGAATGGAGAGAGAGAGCGAGGGGGGGATTGGAGAATGGAGAGAGAGAGAGAGGGAGTGGAGAGAGAGAGGGAATGGAGAGAGAGAGAGGGAATGGAAGAGAGAGAGAGCGAGAAAGAGGGAATGGAATGGGAGAGAGAGGGGGAATGGAGAGAGAGAGAATGGAGAGAGAGGGAATGGAGAGAGTGAGAGAGAATGGAGACAGAGGGAGAGGGAATGGAGAGAGAATGGAGAGAGAGATAAAGGGAACGGAGAGAGAGAGAGAGGGAATGGAGAGAGAGAGAGAGAATGGGAGAGGGGGAATGGAGAGAGAGAGAATGGAGAGAGAGAGAGAGGGAGTGGAGAGAGAGAGAGAATGGAGAGAGAGAGAGAGACAGAGAGGGAGTGGAGAGAGAGAGGGGGAATGGATTGAGAGAGGGAGGGCATGGAGAGAGAGTGAGAGGGAATGGAGCGAGAGAGAGAGAGATAAGGAAAATGGGGATAGAGAGAGTGAGTGGAGAGAGAGAGAGGCAATGGAGAGAGAGAGAGAAAGGAGAGAGACAGAGAGAGGGAATGGAGAGAGGGAGGGAATGGGGAGAGAGGGAGAGAATGTAGAAAGAGAGAGAGGGAATGGAGGGAGAGGGAGAGAATGGAGAGAGAGAGATAGAGAGGGAATAGAGAGAGAGAGAGAATGGAGAGAGAGAGAGGGGGGAATGGAGAGAGAGAGTGAGAGAACGGAGAGAGAGGCAATGGAAGAGAGAGTGAGAGAGAGTAAAGAGGGAATGGAGAGAGATAGTGACGGAATGGAGAGAGAGAGAGAGAGAGAGAGCGAGGGAATCGAGAGAGAGAGATAGAGAGAGGGGGAATGGAGAGAGGGAGAATGGAGAGAGAGAGATGGAGGGAATGGAGAGAGAGAGAGAGAGGGAATGGAGAGAGAGAGGGAGAGGTGGAATGGAGAGAGAAAGAGGGAATGTAGACTGAGAGAAAGTGAATGGAGAGAGAGAGAGTGAATGGAGACAGGGAAAGAGGAAATGGAAGAGAGAGAGTGAGAGAATGGAGAGAGTGAGAATGGAGAGAGAGAGAATGGAGAGAGAGAGAGGGGGAATGGAGAGAGAGAGAGGGAATGGAGAGAGAGAGAGAGTGAATGGAGAGAGAGAGAGAGGGAATGGAGAGAGAGGGGGGAATGGAGAGAGAGAGAATGAAGAAAGAGAGAGAGAGAGAGGGAATGGAGAGAGAGAGGAAATGGAGAGAGAGAGAGGATGGAGAGAGAGAGAGAGGGGGGGGAATGGAGAGAGAGAGAGAGAGGGAATAGAGAGAAAGAGAAGGGGGAATAGAGAGAGAGAGAGAGCGAGAGAGAGAGAGGGAATGGAGAGAGTGAGAGGGAGGAAATGGAGAGAGAGGGGGGGACTGGAGAGAAAGAGAATGGAGAGAGAGAGGGGGGAATGGAGAGAGAGAGAATGGAGAGCGTGAAAGAGAGGGAATGGAGAGAGAGAGGGAATGGAGAGAGAGAGAGAGAGAATGGGGAGGGAGGGAGAGGGAGTGAGAGAGAGAGGGAATGGAGAGACAGAGAGAGAGAATGGATAGAGAGAGGGAATGGAGAGAGAGAGAGGGAATGGAGAGAGAGAGATTGGAGAGAGGGAGAGAGGGAATGGCGAGAGAGAGAGAGAGAATGGGAGAGAGGAAATGGAGAGAGAGAGAATGGCGAGAGAGAAAGGGAATGGAGAGAGGGAAAGAGGGAATGGAAGAGAGCGAGTGAGAGAATGGAGAGAGAGAGAGAGAATGGGGAGAGAGTGAGAATGGAGAGAGAGAGGGAATGGAGAGAGAGAGAGAATGGGAGAGAGGGAATGGAGAGAGAGAGGGAATGGGGAGAGAGAGAGAGAGAGAATGGAGAGAGAGGGAGAGGAAATGGAGAGAGAGAGAGAATGGAGAGAGAGGGAATGGAGAGAGTGAGAGAGAATGGAGACAGAGGGAGAGGGAATGGAGAGAGAATGTAGAGAGAGGTAAAGGGAATGGAGGGAGAGAGAGGGGGAATGGAGAGAGAGAGGGGGAATGGATTGAGAGAGGGAGGGCATGGATAGAGAGTGAGAGGGAATGGAGCGAGAGAGAGTGATGAGGAATGGGGATAGAGAGAGTGAGTGGAGAGAGAGAGAGGGAATAGAGAGAGAGAGAGAATGGAGAGAGAGAGGGAATGGAGAGAGAGAGAGAGTGAATGGGGAGAGAGAGAGTGACTGGAGAGAGAGGGGGATTGGTGAGAGAGATGGAGAGAATGGAGAGAGAGAGAGCGGGAATGGAGAGAGAGAGGCAATGGGGAAAGAGAGAGAGGGAAAGGAGAGAGAGGGAAAGGAGATAGAGAGGGAGGGAATGGAGAAAGAGAGCGGGGGAATGGAGAGAGAAAGAGAGAATGGAGAGAGAGAGAGAGAATGGAGAGAGAGAGAGAGGGGGAATGGAGAGAGAGTGAGAGAGCGAATGGAGAGAGAGGGAGAGAATGGAGAGAGCGAGAGAGAGGGAATGGTGAGAGAGATGGAGAGAATGGAGAGAGAGAGAGCGGGAATGGAGAGAGATAGGGAATGGAGAAAGAGAGAGAGGGAATGCAGAGAGAGAGAGAATGGAGAGAGAGAGAGAGAGAGGGAATGGATAGAGAGAGAGAGAGAATGGAGAGAGCGAGGCAATGGAAGAGAGAGAGAGAGAGCGAATGGGGAGAGAGGGAGATAATTGAGAGTGAGAGAGAGAGGGAATGGTGAGAGAGAGAGAGGGAATGGAGAGAGAAAGAATGGAGAGAGAGGGAGAGGGAATGGAGAGAGGGAGGGAATGGAGAGAGAGGAAATGGAAACAGAGAGAGAGAGAGAATGGAGAGAGAGAGAGAGGGGGGGATTGGAGAGACAGAGAGAGCGAGAGGGAATGGACAGAGAGAGAGAGGGAATGGAGAGAGAGAGAGGGAATGGAAGAGAGAGAGAGAGAGAAAGAGGGGATGGAGAGGGAGAGAGAGGGGGAATGGAGAGAGAGAGGGGGGAATGGAAAGGAGAGAGAGAGAGAATGGAGAGTGAGAGAGGTGGGATGGAGAGAGAGAGAGGGGGGGAAAGGAGAGAGAGAGGGAATGGAGAGAGTGAGAGGGGGAATGGAGAGAGAGGGAGGAAATGGAGAGAGAGGGGGGGGAATGGAGAGAGAAGGAGAGAATGGAGAGAGAGAGAGGGGGAATGGAGAGAGAGGGGGAATGGAGAGTGAATGGAGAGGGAGGGAGAGAATGGTGAGAGAGGGAAAGAATGGAGAGAGGGAATGGAGAGAGAGAGAGTGAGGGAATGGAGAGACAAAGAGAGAGGGAATGGAGAGAGAGAGAGAGAGAGCGAATGGAGAGAGAGAGAGCGGGAATGGAGCGAGAGAAAGAATGGAGAAAGAGAGAGGGAAAGGAGAGAGAGGGAAAGGATAGAGAGAGGGAGGGAATGGAGAGAGAGAGGGGGGGAATGGAGAGAGAAAGAGAAAGAGAAAGAAATTGAGAGAGAGAGAGGGGCAATGGAAGAGAGAGATTGAGAGAAAGAGGGAATGGAGTGAGAGAGAGGGGGAGAATGGAGAGACAGAGAGAGAGAGAGGAAATGGACAGAGAGAGAGGGAATGGAAAGAGAGAGAGAGGGAATGGAGAGAGAAAGCGAATGGAAGAGAGAGAGAGAGAGAAAGAGGGAATGGAGAGAGAGAGAGGGGGAATGGAGAGAGAAGGGGGGGAATGGAAAGGAGAGAGAGAGAATGGAGAGTGAGAGAGGGGGGATGGAGAGAGAGAGAGAGGGGGGGGAAAGGAGAGAGAGAGGAAATGGAGAGAGTGAGAGGGGAATGGAGAGAGAGAGAAAGAGGGAATGGAGAGAGAGAGAGGGGGAATGGAGAGAGAGGGAGAGAATGGAGAGAGAGAGAGAATAGAGAGAGAGAGAGTGAGGGAATGGACAGAGAGAGAGAGGGAATGGAGAGAGAGAGGGAATGGAAGAGAGAGAGAGAGAGAAAGAGAGAATGGAGAGTGAGAGAGGGGGGATGGAGAGAGAGAGAGAGGGGGGGGAAAGGAGAGAGAGAGGGAATGGAGAGAGTGAGAGGGGAATGGAGAGAAAGAGGGAATGGAGAGAGAGAGGGGGGGAATGGAGAGAGAGGGAGAGAATGGCGTGAGAGGGAGAGAATGGAGAGAGAGAGAGAATAGAGAGAGAGAGAGAGAGTGAGGGAATGGAGAAAGAAAGACAGAGGGAATGGAGAGAGGAGAGAATGGAGAGAGAGAGAGAGGGGAGGATGGAGAGAGAGAGAATGGGAAGAATGGAGAGAGTGAGAGAGGGGGAATGGAGAGAGACAGAGGGAATGGATAGAGAGAGGCGGGGGGAATGGAGAGAGAAAGAAAGAATGGAGAGAGAGAGACGAGAGAGGGAATGGAGAGAGAGAGTGGGAATGGAGAAGAGAAAGAGAGAATGGAGAGAGAGAGAGAAAATGGAGAGCGTGTGAGTGAGAGAATGGAGAGAGAGAGAGAGAGGGAGTGGAGAGAGAGAGGGGGGAAAGGAGAGAGAGAGGGAATGGAGAGAGTGAGAGGGAAATGGAGAGAGAGAGAAAGAGGGAATGGAGAGAGAGAGGGGGAATGGAGCGAGAGGGAGAGAATGGTGAGAGAGGGATAGAATGGAGAGAGAGAGAGTGAGGGAATGGAGAGAGAAGGAGAGAATGGAGAGAGAGAGAGAGGGAATGGAGAGAGAGAGAGGGGGAATGGAGAGTGAATGGAGAGGGAGGGAGAGAATGGCAACAGAGGCAGAGAATGGAGAGAGAGAGAGAGAATCGAGAGAGAGAGTGAGGGAATGGAGAGAGAGAGAGGGGGGAATAGTGAGAGAGATAGGGAATGGAGAGAGAAAGAATGGAGAGAGAGAGAGAGGGAATGGAGTGAGAGGGAGGGAATGGAGAGAGAGGGAGTGGAGAGAGAGAGAAAGAGAGAATGGAGAGAGAGAGAGAGAGAGGGATATGAGGGAGAGAGGGGGAATGGAGTGAGAGAGAGAGAGCGAATCGGGAGAGAGGGGGATAATGGAGAGAGAGAGAGCGAATGGAGAGAGAGGGGGAGAATGGAGAGAGAGAGAGAGAGACGGAATGGTGAGAGATAGAGAATGGAGAGAGAGGGAGAGGGGGAATGGAGAGGGAGAGAGAACAGAGAAAGGGAGAGAGAATGGAGAGAGGGAATGGAGAGTGAGAGAGGGGGGATGGAGAGAGAGACAGAGGGGGGAAAGGAGTGAGAGACGGAATGGAGAGAGTGAGAGGGGGAATGGAGAGAGAGAGGGAGGGACTGGAGAGAGAGGGGGGAATGGAGAGAGAGGGAGCGAATGGAGAGAGAGGGAGAGAGCGAATGGAGAGAGAGGGAGAGAATGGCGAGAGAGGAAGCGAATGGAGAGAGAGAGCGAATGGAGAGAGAGAGAGTGAGGGAATGGAGAAAGAAAGAGAGAGGGAATGGAGAGAGAGAGAGAGAGAGAATGAAGAGAGAGGGAGAGAATGGAGAGAGAGAGAGAGAGAGGGAATGGTGAGTGAGATGGAGAGAATGGAGAATGAGAGAGAGGGAAAGGAGAGAGAGAGAGGGAAAGGATAGAGAGAGGGAGGGAATGGAGAGAGAGAGAGGGGGAATGGAGAGAGGGAAAGAGGGAATGGAAGAGAAAGAGTGAGAGAATGGAGAGAGAGAGGGGAATGGAGAGAGAGAGAGAGGCAATGCAGAGAGGGAAAGAGACAATGGAGAGAGAGAGAGAGACAGAATGGAGAGTGAGAGGGAGAGGGAATGGAGAGAGACAGAGGGAATGGAGAGAGTGGGAGAGAGGAAAGAGTGGGAGAGAGGAAATGGAGAGAGAGAGAGAGAATGGAGAGAGAGAGAGAGATAGAGGGAATGGAGAGAGAGAGGGAGGGAATGGAGAGAGAGAATGGAGAGAGAAAGAGAGAGGGAATGTAGAGAGAGAGAATGGAAAGAGAGGGAATGGAGAGAGGGAGAGAGAGAATGGCGAGAGAGAGGGGGGAATGGAGAGAGGGAAAGAGAGAATGGAAGAGAGAGAGTGAGAGAATGGAGAGAGAGTGAGGGAATGGAAAAAGAGAGTGAATGGAGAGAGAGAGAGAGGGAATGGGGAGAGAGAGAGGGGGGAATGGAGAGTGAGAGGGAATGTAGAGTGAGAGGGGGAATGGAGAGAGAGAGAGGGAATGGAGAGAGCGAGACGGCGGGAATGGAGAGAGAGAGAAAGAATTGAGTGAGAGAGAGGGAATGGAGAGAGAGAGGGGGAGGGAATGGAGAGAGAGAGAGAGACTGGAGAGAGAGAGAGAGAATGGAGAGAGAGAGAGAGAAAATGGAGAGAGTGAGATAGAGGGAATGGAGAGAGAGAGAATGGAGAGAGAGGGAGAGAATGGAGAGAGGGGGAATGGAGAGAGGCAGAGAGAGAGGGAATGGAGAGAGAGAGGGAATGGAGGGAGAGGGAGAGAGAGGGAATGGAGGGAGAGGGAGAGAGGGAATGGAGAGAAAGAGAATAGACAGAGAGAGAGAGGGTTGGAATGGAGAGAGAGAGAGAGAGAATGGAGGAGAGGGAATGAAGGAATGAAAGAGAGAAACAGGGAAGCAAAGAGAGAGACAGAGAGAGGGAAAGAGGGAATGGAAGAGGGAGAGAAAGAGGGAATGGAAGAGAGAGAGAGAGAGAAAGAGGGAAGGGAAGAGAGAGAGAGAGAGATAGAGGGAAGGGAAGAGAGAAAGAGGGAGAATGGAGAGAGAGAGCGAATGAAGAGAGAGGGGGGGAATGGAGAGAGAGAGAGATTGGAGAGAGAGAGAGAGGGGGAATGGAGAAAGAGAGAGAGAGAAAGAGGGAATGAAAGAGAGAGAGAGAGAGAAAGAGGGAATGGAAGAGTGAGAGAGAGAGAATGGAGAGAGAAAGAGGGAATGGAAGAGATAGAGAGGGATTGGAGAGAGAGAGAGAGGGAATGGAGAGAGACAGAGAGAGAGAGAGGGGGAATGGAGGGAGAGAGAGAGAGAATGGAGAGAGAGAGAGGGAATGGAGAGAGACAGAGAGAGAGAATGGAGTGAGAGAGAGGGAATGGAGAGAGAGAAAGGGAATGGAGAGAGAGTGAGAGAGAGGGAATGGAGAGAGAGAGAGAGGGAATGGAGAGAGACAGAGAACGGAGAGAGGGAATGGAGAGAGAGAGAAAGAGAATGGAGAGAGAGAGAGAGAGGGAATGTAGAGAGAGACAGGGAGGGAATGGAGAGAGAGAGAGAATGGAGGGAGAAAGAGAGGGAATGGCGAGAGAGAGAGAGAGAGAGAATGGAAAGAGAGAGAATGGAGAGAGAGAGAGAGAGAATGGAGAGAGAGAGAGGGGGGATGGAGAGAGGTAAAGAGGGAATGGAAGAGAGAGAGTGAGAGAATGGAGAGAGAGAGAGAGGGGAATGGAGAGAGAGAGCGAGGCAATGCAGAGAGGGAAAGAGACAATGGAGAGAGAGAGAGAGACAGAATGGAGAGTGAGAGGGAGAGGGAATGGAGAGAGAGAGGGAATGGAGAGAATGAGAGGGAATGGAGAGATTGAGAGAGGGAATGGAGAGAGAGAGAGAGAGAATGGAGAGAGAGAGAGAGGGAATGGAGAGGGGGGGGGGGAATGGAGAGAGAGGGACGGAATCGAGAGGGAGAGAGAGAGAGAGAGAAGGAATGGTGAGGGAGAGGTTGGAGAGAGAGAGAAAGGGAGGGAATGGAGAGAGACAGAGGGAATGGAGAGAGTGGGAGAGAGGAAAGAGTGGGAGAGAGGAAATGGAGAGAGAGAGAGAGAATGGAGAGAGAGAGAGAGTTGGAGGGAATGGAGAGAGATAGATGGAATGGAGAGAGAGAGAGAGAGAGAATGGAGAGAGAGGGAAATAAGGAATGGAAGAGAAAGAGAGAAACAGGGAAGGAAAGAGAGAGACAGAGAGAGGGAAAGAGGGAATGGAAGAGGGAGAGAAAGAGGGAATGAAAGAGAGAGAGAGAGAGAAAGAGGGAAGGGAAGAGAGAGAGAGAGAGGCAGAGGGAAGGGACGCGAGAAAGAGGGAGAATGGAGAGAGAGAGAGAATGAAGAGAGAGAGAGGGGGGAATGGAGATAGAGAGAGATTGGAGAGAGAGAGAGCGAGGGAATGGAGAAGGAGAGAGCGAGAAAGAGGGAATGGAAGAGAGAGAGAGGGAAAGAGGGAATGGAAGAGGGAGAGAGAGAGAGAATGGAGAGAGAGAGAAAGAGGGAATGGAAGAGAGAGAGGGAATGGAGAGAGAGAGAGGGAATGTAGAGAGACAGCGAGAGAGAATGGAGTGAGAGAGAGGGAATGGAGAGGGAACGGAGAGAGAGAGAGGGGGAATGGAGGGAGAGTGAGAGAATGGAGAGAGAGAGAGGGAATGGAGAGAGAGAAAGGGAATGGAGAGAGTGAGAGAGAGGGAATGGTGAGAGAGAGAGAGGGAATGTAGAGAGACAGAGAACGGAGAGAGGGAATGGAGAGACAGATTAAGAGAATGGAGAGAGAGAGAGAGAGGGAATGGAGAGAGAGACAGGGAAGGAATGGAGAGAGAGAGTGAGAATGGAGGGAGAAAGAGAGGGAATGGCGAGAGAGAGAGCGAGAATGGAAAGAGAGGGAATGGAGAGAGAGAGAGAGAATGGAGAGAGAGAGGGGGAATGGAGAGAGGGAAAGAGGGAATGGAAGAGAGAGAGTGAGAGAATGGAGAGAGAGAGGGGAATGGAGAGAGAGAGAGAGGCAATGCAGAGAGGGAAAGAGACAATGGAGAGAGAGAGACAGAATGGAGAGTGAGAGGGAGAAGGAATGGAGAGAGAGAGGGAATGGAGAGAATGAGAGGGAATGGAGAGATTGAGAGAGGGAATGGAGAGAGAGAGAGAGAGAGAATGGAAAGAGAGAGAGAGGGAATGGAGAGAGGGAGGGAATGGGGAGAGAGGGACGGAATCGAAAGGGAGAGAGAGAGAGAGAAGGAATGGAGAGGGAGAGGTTGGAGAGAGAAAGAGAGGGAATGGAGAGAGACAGAGGGAATGGAGAGAGTAGGGGAGAGGAAAGAGTGGGAGAGAGGAAATGGAGAGAGAGAGAGAGAATGGAGAGAGAGAGAGAGAGATAGAGTGAATGGAGAGATATAGATGGAATGGAGAGAGAGAGGAACGGAATGGAGAGAGAGAGGGAATGGAGATAGAGAGAATGGAGAGAGAGAGAGATAGAGGGAATGGAGAAAGAGAGAGAGAATGGAGAGAGAGGGGGAGAATGGAGAGCGAGGGAATGGAGAGAGAGAGAGAGAGGGGGGGAATGGAGAGAGAGAGGGGGAATGGAGCGCGAGGGAGACAGGGAATGGAGAGAGAGAGATAGAGAGAGAATGGAGAGAGCGAGAGAGTGGGAATGGAGAGAGAGATAGAGTGGAGACAGAGATGGAGGGAATGGAGAGAGAGGGAATTGAGAGAGAGAGAGAGAGAATGGAGAGAGACAGAAAGAAGGAATTGACGAGAAAGAGAGAAGATATGAACATACGAACTAGGAGCAGGAGTAGGCCATCTGGCCCCTCGAGCCTGCTCCACCATTCAATGAGATCATGGCTGATCTTTTGTGGACTCAGCTCCACTTTCCGGCCCGAACACCATAACCCTCAATCCCTTTATTCTTCAAAAAACTATCTATCTTTATCTTAAAAACATTTAATGAAGGAGCCTCTACTGCTTCACTGGGCAAGGAATTCCATAGATTCACAATCCTTTGGGTGAAGAAGTTCCTCCTAAACTCAGTCCTAAATCTACTTCCCCTTATTTTGAGGCTATGCCCCTAGTTGTACTTTCACCCGCCAGTGGAACCAACCTGCCCGCATCTATCCTATCTATTCCCTTCATAATCTTATATGTTTCTATAAGATCCCCCCTCATCCTTCTAAATTCCAACGAGTACAGTCCCAGTCTTCTCAATCCAACCTCTTCAGCTCTGGGATTAACCGAGTGAATATCCTCTGCACACCCTCCAGTGCCAGTACATCCTTTCTCAAGTAAGGAGACCAAAACTGAACACAATACTCCAGGTGTGGCCTCACTAACACCTTATACAATTGCAGCAGAACCTCCCTAGTCTTAAACTCCATCCCTCTAGCAATGAAGGACAAAATTCCATTGGCCTTCTTAATCACCTGTTGCACCTGTAAACCAACTTTTTGCGACTCATGCACTAGCACACCCAGGTCCCTCTGCACAGCAGCATGTTTTAATATTTTATCATTTAAATAATAATCCCTTTTGCTGTTATTCCTACCAAAATGGATAACCTCTCATTTGTCAACATTGTATTCCATCTGCCAGACCCTAGCCCATTCACTTAGCCTATCCAAATCCCTCTGCAGACTTCCAGTATCCTCTGCACTTTTTGCTTTACCACTCATCTTAGTGTCGTCTGCAAACTTGGACACATTGCCCTTGGTCCCCAACTCCAAATCATCTATGTAAATTGTGAAAAGTTGTGGGCCCAACACTGATCCCTGAGGGACACCACTAGCTACTGATTGCCAACCAGAGAAACACCCATTAATCCCCACTCTTTGCTTTCTATTAATTAACCAATCCTCTCTCCATGCTACTACTTTCCCCTTAATGCCGTGCATCTTTATCTTATGCAGCAACCTTTTGTGTGGCACCTTGTCAAAGGCTTTCTGGAAATCCAGATATACCACATCCATCGGCTCCCCGATTATCTACTGCACTGGTAATGTCCTCAAAAAATTCCACTAAATTAGTTAGGCACGACCTGCCCTTTATGAACCCATGCTGTGTCTGCCCAATGGGACAATTTCCATCCAGATGCCTCGCTATTTCTTCCTTGATGATAGATTCCAGCATCTTCCCTACTACCGAAGTTAAGCTCACTGGCCTATAATTACCCGCTTTCTGCCTACCTCCTTTTTTAAACAGTGGGGTCACGTTTGCTAATTTCCAATCCGCCGGGACCACCCCAGAGTCTAATGAATTTTGGTAAATTATCACTAGTGCATTTCCAATTTCCCTAGCCATCTCTTTTAGCACTCTGGGATGCATTCCATCAGGGCTAGGAGACTTGTCCATCTTTAGCCCCATTAGCTTGCCCATCACTACCTCCTTGTGATAACAATCATCTCAAGGTCCTCACCTGTCATAGCCTCATTTCTATCAGTCACTGGCATGTTATTTGTGTCTTCCACTGTGAAGACCGACTCAAAAAACCTGTTCAGTTCCTCAGCAGTTTCCCCATCGCCCATTATTAAATCTCCCTTCTCATCCTCTAAAGGACCAATATTTACCTTAGCCACTCTTTTTTGCTTTATATATTTGTAGAAACTTTTACTGTCTGTTTTTATATTCTGAGCAGGTTTACTCTCATAATCTATCTTACTCTTCTTTATAGCTTTTTTAGTAGCTTTCTGTTGCCCCCTAAAGATTTCCCAGTCCTCTAGTCTCCCATTAATCTTCGCCACTTTGTGTGCTTTTTCCTTCAATTTGATACTCTCCCTTATTTCCTTAGATATCCACGGTCGATTTTCCCTCCTTCTACTGTCCTTCCTTTTTGTTGGTATAAACCTTTGCTGAGCACTGTGAAAAATCGCTTGGAAGGTTCTCCACTGTTCCTCAACTGTTTCACCATAAAGTCTTTGCTCCCAGTCTACCTTAGCTAGTTCTTCTCTCATCCCATTGTAATCTCCTTTGTTTAAGCACAAAACACTAGTGTTTGATTTTACCTTCTCACCCTCCATCTGTATTTTAAATTCCACCATATTGTGATCGCTCCTTCCGAGAGGATCCCTAACTATGAGATCCTGAATCAATCCTGTCTCATTACCCAGGACCAGATCTAGGACCGCTATTTCCCTTGTAGGTTCCATTACATACTGTTCTAGGAAACTATCGTGGATACATTCTAAAAACTCCTCCTCAAGGCTGCCTTGACCGACCTGGTTAAACCAATCGACATGTAGATTAAAATCACCCATGATAACTGCTGTACCATTTCTACATACATCAGTTATTTCTTTGTTTATTGCCTGCCCCACCATAATGTTACTATTTGGTGGCCTATAGACTACTTCTATCAGTGACTTTTTCACCTTACTATTCCTGATTTCCACCCAAATGGATTCAACCTTATCCTCCATAGCACCGATGTCATCCCTTACTGTTGCCCGGATGTCATCCTTAATTAACAGAGCTACACCACCTCCCTTACCATCCACTCTGTCCTTCCGAATAGTTTGACACCCTCGGATATTTAACTCCCAGTCGTGACCATCCTTTAACCATGTTTTAGTAATGGCCACTAAATCATAGTCATTCACGATGATTTGCGCCATCAACTCATTTACCTTATTCCGAATACTACGGGCATTTAGGTAAAGTACACTTATGTTGTTTTTTTTACCTCTGTTCTGAATCTTAACACCTCGATCAGTAACCTCTCCTAAATTATATTTCCTCTTAACTTTTCTCCTAATTTTCCTTATGGTTGAACCCATATCTTCATGTAACAACCTGGAGAGAGAGAGAGAGAGAGGAGGAGGAGAGAAAGGGGGGAGAGAGAGAGAGAGACAGAGGGAATGGAAGAGAGAAAGAGAGAGAGAGGGAGTGGAAGAGAGAGAGAAAGAGGGAAGGGAAGAGAGAGAGAGAGAGAAAGAGGGAAGAGAAGAGAGAGAGGGGGAAGGGGAGAGAGAGAGAGCGAGAAAGAGGGAAGGGAAGAATGAGAGAGAAAGAGGGAATGGAAGAGCGAGAGAAAGAGGGAATGGAAAAGAGAGGGAAAGAGCGAAGAGGAGAGGGAGAAAGAGGGAAAAGAGAGAGAGAGAAAGAGGGAAGAGAAGAGAGAGAGTGAGAAAGAGGGAAGAACATAGAACATAGAAAATACAGCACAGAACAGGCCCTTCGGCCCACTATGTTATGCCGAACCTTTGTCCTAGATTAATCATAGATTATCATTGAATTTACAGTGCAGAAGGAGGCCATTCGGCCCTTTGAGTCTGCACCTGCTCCTGGAAAGAGCACCCTACCAAAACTCAACACCTCCACCCAACACCAAGGGCAATTTTGGACATTAAGGGCAATTTATCATTGGCCAATTCACCTAACCTGCACATCTTTGGACTGTGGGAGGAAACCGGAGCACCCGGAGGAAACCCACGCAGACACGGGGAGGACGTGCAGACTCCGCACAGACAGTGACCCAAGCCGGAATCGAACCTGGGACCCTGGAGCTGTGAAGCATTGTGCTATCCACAATGCTACCGTGCTGCCCTTAAGAACAAATAAATCTACACTATATAATTTTACCGTAATCCATGTACCTATCCAATAGCTGCTTGAAGGTCCCTAATGTTTCCGACTCAACTACTTCCACAGGCAGTGCATTCCATGCCCCCACTACTCTCTGGGTAAAGAACCTACCTCTGATATCCCTCCTATATCTTCCACCTTTCACCTTAAATTTATGTCCCCTTGTAATGGTTTGTTCCACCCGGGGAAAAAGTCTCTGACTGTCTACTCTATCTATTCCCCTGATCATCTTATAAACCTCTATCAATTCGCCCCTCATCCTTCTCCGTTCTAATGAGAAAAGGCCTAGCACCCTCAACCTTTCCTCGTAAGACCTACTCTCCATTCCAGGCAACATCCTGGAAAATCTTCTTTGCACCTTTTCCAAAGCTTCCACATCCTTCCTAAAATGAGGCGACCAGAACTGTACACAGTACTCCAAATGTGGCCTTACCAAAGTTTTGTACAGCTGCATCATCACCTCACGGCTCTTAAATTCAATCCCTCTGTTAATGAACGCGAGCACACCATAGGCCTTCTTCACAACTCTATCCACTTGAGTGGCAACTTTCAAAGATGTATGAACATAGACCCCAAGATCTCTCTGCTCCTCCACATTGCCAAGAACTCTACCGTTAACCCTGTATTCCGCATTCATATTTGTCCTTCCAAAATGGACAACCTCACACTTTTCAGGGTTAAACTCCATCTGCCACTTCTCAGCCTAGCTCTGCATCCTATCTATGTCTCTTTGCAGCCGACAACAGCCCTCCTCACTATCCACAACTCCACCAATCTTCGTATCGTCTGCAAATTTACTGACCCACCCTTCAACTCCCTCATCCAAGTCATTAATGAAAATCACAAACAGCAGAGGACCCAGAACTGATCCCTGCGGTACGCCACTGGTAACTGGGATCCAAAGAACAACAAAGAACAAAGAAATGTACAGCACAGGAACAGGCCCTTCGGCCCTCCAAGCCCGTGCCGACCATACTGCCCGACTAAACTACAATCTTCTACACTTCCTGGGTCCGTATCCTTCTATTCCCATCCTATTCATATATTTGTCAAGATGCCCCTTAAATGTCCCTATCGTCCCTGCCTCCACTACCTCCTCCGGTAGTGAGTTCCAGGCACCCACTACCCTCTGCGTAAAAAACTTGCCTCGTACATCTACTCTAAACTTTGCCCCTCTCACCTTAAACCTATGCCCCCTAGTAATTGACCCCTCTACCCTGGGGAAAAGCCTCTGACTATCCACTCTGTCTATGCCTCTCATAATTTTGTATACCTCTATCAGGTCGCCCCTCAACCTCCTTCGTTCCAGTGAGAACAAACCGAGTTTATTCAATCGCTCCTCATAGCTTATGCCCTCCATACCAGGCAACATTCTGGTAAATCTCTTCTGCACCCTCTCTAAAGCCTCCACATCCTTCTGGTAGTGTGGCGACCAGAATTGAACACTATACTCCAAGTGTGGCCTAACTAAGGTTCTATACAGCTGCAACATGACTTGCCAATTCTTATACTCAATGCCCCGGCCAATGAAGGCAAGCATGCCGTATGCCTTCTTGACTACCTTCTCCACCTGTGTAGCCCCTTTCAGTGATCTGTGGACCTGTACTCCTAGATCTCTTTGACTTTCAATACTCTTGAGGGTTCTACCATTCACTGTATATTCCCTACCTGCATTAGCCCTTCCAAAATGCATTACCTCACATTTGTCCAGGTTAAACTCCATCTGCCATCTCTCCGCCCAAGTCTCCAGACAATCTAAATCCTGCTGTATCCTCAGACAGTCCTCATCGCTATCCGCAATTCCACCAACCTTTGTGTCGTCTGCAAACTTACTAATCAGACCAGTTACATTTTCCTCCAAATCATTTATATATACTACAAAGAGCAAAGGTCCCAGCACTGATCCCTGTGGAACACCACTGGTCACAGCCCTCCAATTAGAAAAGCATCCCTCCATTGCTACCCTCTGCCTTCTATGGCCTAGCCAGTTCTGTATCCACCTTGCCAGTTCACCCCTGATCCCGTGTGACTTCACCTTTTGTACCAGTCTACCATGAGGGACCTTGTCAAAGGCCTTACTGAAGTCCATATAGACAACATCTACTGCCCTACCTGCATCAATCATCTTAGTGACCTCCTCGAAAAACTCTATCAAGTTAGTGAGACACGACCTCCCCTTCACAAAACCGTGCTGCCTCTCACTAATATCCAGGCTGAATATTTACCATCCACCACCACTCTCTGACTTCTATCGGTTAGCCAGTTCGTTATCCAACTGGCCAAATTTCCCACTATCCCATGCCTCCTTACTTTCTGCAGAAGCCTACCATGGGGAACCTTATCAAATGCCTTACTAAAATCCATGTACACTACATCCACTGCTTTACCTTCATCCACATACTTGGTCACCTCCTCAAAGAATTCAATAAGACTTGTAAGGCAAGACCTACCCCCTCACAAATCCGTGCTGACTATCCCTAATCAAGGAGTGTCTTTCCAGATGCTCAGAAATCCTATCCTTCAGTACCCTTTCCATTACTTTGCCTACCACCGAAGTAAGACTAACTGGCCTGTAATTCCCAGGGTTATCCCTAGTCCCTTTTTTGAACAGGGGCACGACATTCGCCACTCTCCAATCCCCTGGTACCACCCCTGTTGACAGTGAGGACGAAAAGATCATTGCCAACGGCTCTGCAATTTCATCTCTTGCTTCCCATAGAATCCTTGGATATATCCCGTCAGGCCCGGGGGACTTGTCTATCCTCAAGTTTTTCAAAATGCCCAACACATCTTCCTTCCTAACAAGTATTTCCTCGAGCTTACCAATCTGTTTCACACTGTCCTCTCCAACAATATCGCCCCTCTCATTTGTAAATACAGAAGAAAAGTACTCGTTCAAGACCTCTCCTATCTCTTCAGACTCAATACACAATCTCCCGCTACTGTCCTTGATCGGACCTACCCTCGCTCTAGTCATTCTCATATTTCTCACATATGTGTAAAAGGCCTTGGGGTTTTCCTTGATCCTACCCGCCAAAGATTGTTCATGCCCTCTCTTAGCTCTCCTAATCCCTTTCTTCAGTTCCCTCCTGGCTCTCTTGTATCCCTCCAATGCCCTGTCTGAACCTTGTTTCCTCAGCCTTACATAAGTCTCCTTTTTCCTCTTAACAAGACATTCAACCTCTCTTGTCAACCATGGTTCCCTCACTCGACCATCTCTTCCCTGCCTGACAGGGACATACATATCAAGGACACGTAGCACCTGTTCCTTGAACAAGTTCCACATTTCACTTGTGTCCTTCCCTGCCAGCCTATGTTCCCAATTTATGCACTTCAATTCTTGTCTGACAACATCGTATTTACCCTTCCCCCAATTGCAAACCTTGCCCTGTTGCACGTACCTATCCCTCTCCATTACTAAAGTGAAAGTCACAGAATTGTGGTCACTATCTCCAAAATGCTCCCCCACTAACAAATCTATCACTTGCCCTGGTTCATTACCCAGTACTAAATCCAATATTGCCCCTGCTCTGGTCGGACAATCTGCATACTGTGTTAGAAAAGCTTCCTGGACACACTGCACAAACACCACCCCATCCAAACTATTTGACCTAAAGAGTTTCCACTCAATATTTGGGAAGTTAAAGTTGCCCATGACTACTACCCTATGACTTCTGCACCTTTCCAAAATCTGTTTCCCAATCTGTTCCTCCACATCTCTGCTACTATTGAGGGGCCTATAGAAAACTCCTAACAAGGTGACTGCTCCTTTCCTATTTCTGACTTCAACCCATACTACCTCAATAGGGTGGTACTCCTCGAACTGCCTTTCTGCAGCTGTTATACTATCTCTAATTAATAATGCCACCCCCCCCCCCACCTCTTTTACCACCCTCCCTAATCTTATTGAAACATCAATAACCAGGGACCTCCAACAACCATTTCTGCCCCTCTTCTATCCAATTTTCCGTGATGGCCACCACATCGTAGTCCCAAGTACCGATCCATTCCTTATGTTCACCCACCTTATTCCTGATGCTTCTTGCGTTGAAGTATACACACTTCAACCCATCTCCGTGCCTGCAAGTACTCTCCTTTGTCAGTGTTCCCTTCCCCACTGCCTCACTACATGCTTTGGCATCCTGAATATCGGCTACCTTAGTTGCTGGACTACAAATCCGGTTCCCATTCCCCTGCCAAATCAGTTTAAACCCTCCCGAAGAGTACTAGAAAACCTCCCTCCCAGGATATTGGTGCCCCTCTGGTTCAGATGCAACCCGTCCTGCTTGTACAGGTCCCACCTTCCCCAGAATGCGCTCCAATTATCCAAATACCTGAAGCCCTCCCTCCTACTCCATTCCTGCAGCCACGTGTTCAACTGCACTCTCTCCCTATTCCTAGCCTCACTATCACGTGGCACCGGCAACAAACCAGAGATGACAACTCTGTCTGTCCTGGCTTTTAACTTCCAGCCTAACTCCCTAAACTTGTTTATTACCTCCACACCCCTTTTCCTACCTATGTCGTTGGTACCAATGTGCACCACGACCTCTGGCTGCTCCCCCTCCCCCTTAAGGATCCTGAAGACACGATCCGAGACATCCCTGGCCCTGGCACCCGGGAGGCAACATACCTTCCGGGAGTCTCGCTCGCGACCACAGAATCTCCTATCTATTCCCCTAACCATTGAATCTCCTACAACTATTGCTTTTCTATTCTCCCCCTTCCCTTCTGAGCCCCAGAGCCAGACTCAGTGCCAGAGACCTGGCCGCTAGGGCCTTCCCCCGGTAGGTCATCCCCCCCAACAGGAAGAGAAGAGAGAGAGAAAGAGGGAAGAGAGAGAGAGAGAATGGAAGAGTGAGAGGAAGAGTGAATGGAAGAGAGAGAGAACGAGAGAGAGAGAGGGAAGGGAAGAGAGAGAGAGAGAAAGAGGGAAGAGAAGAGAGAGAGAGTGAGAAAGAGGGAAGAGAAGAGAGAGAGAAAAAGGGAAGAGAGGGAATGGAAGAGTGAGAGGAAGAGTGAATGGAAGAGAGAGAGAATGAGAGAGAGAGAGGGAAGGGAAGAGAGGGAGAGAGAGAGAGAGGGAAGAGAAGAGAGAGAGGGGGAGAAAGAGGGAAGAGAAGAGAGGGAGAGAGATAGGGAAGAGAGAGAGAGAAAGAGGGAAGGGAAGAGAGAGAGAAAGAGGGAAGGGAAGAGAGAGAGAGAAAGAGAGAAGAGAGAGAGAGAGAAAGAGGGAAGAGAAGAGAGAGAAAGAGGGAAGAGAGAGAGAGAGAGAAAGAAGGAAGAGTAGAGAGAGAGGGAAGGGAAGAGAGCAAGAGAGAGAGAGGGGGAAGAATGAGAGAGAGAGGGAATGGAAGAGAGAGAGAGAGAGGGAAGAGAAGAAAGAGAAAGAGAGAGAGAGAAAGAGGAAAGGGAAGAGAGAGACAGAAAGAGAGAAGGGAAGAGAGAGAGAGAGAGAGGGGAGGAAGAATGAGAGAGAGAGAGGGAATGGAAGAGAGAGAGAGAGGGGGGAAGGGAAGAGAGAGGGAGAGAGAAAGAGGGAAGGGAAGAGAGAGAGAGAGGTTTGCAACCTGAGTTAAAGGGAAACGTGACCCACCTGTAAGATTAATGATAATAATAATAATCTTTATTAGCGTCACAAGTAGGCTCACACTAACACTGCAATGCAGTTACTGTGAAAATCCCCTCGTCGCCACACTCCGGTGCCTGTTCAGGTACACAGAGGGAGAATTCACAATGTCCTTGTCACTCACTCACACTTACACACACTCACACTCACTCATGTTCACACGTACTCACTCACTCACTGTCACTCACTCACACTTACACACACTCACACTCACTCATGTTCACACATACTCACTCACTGTCACTCACTCACACTTACACACACTCACACTCAGTCACTCACACACTTCCTCATGTTCACACATACTCACTGTCACTCACACTAACACGCACTCTCACACTCACTCACTCACACAGAATCACTCTCTCACACACACACCCGTGTGCACTCACTCACTAACTCACTTGCTCACGCACTCACACTCACTTACTTACACGCAATCTCACTTGCACACTCACACCCTCTCACACGCTCACTCACACAAACTCATACACATTCACTAACAGTCACTCACACACTCACTTACGTTCACACCCACTCACTCCACACATTTCTTATTTAAAAAAATAAATTTAGAGTACCCAATTCATTTTTTCCAATTAAGGGGCAATTTAGCGTAGCCAATCCACCTGCCCTGCACATCTTTGGGTTGTGGGGGCGAAACCCACGCAGACACGGGGAGAATGTGCAAACTCCACACGGACAGTGACCCAGGGCCGGGATCGAACCCGGGACCTCGGCGCCGTGAGGCAGCAGTGCTAACCACTGCGCCACCGTGCTGCCCTCACTCACTCCACACATACTCACTCACTCACATTCACTCTCTTACACACACTCACAGTCATTCACACTCACTCTCAAACTCGCTCACTCACCCACTCACAATACTCACTCACTATCTTACACACACTCAGTCACTCACTATCCTACACTCAGTCACTCACATACACTGATTCACACATTCACTCACTCACAGTCATTCTCACACTCACACTCACTCCCCCACACTCACTCACTCACAGAACGCACACTCACTCTCTTATATACACTCACTCTCACTCAGTCACTCACACACACTTACTCATATTGGCTCAATCACACTCACTCACACACTCGTTCTCACTCAGTCACACGCGTTCACTCACTCAGTCACACTCACTTTCTTACACATACGCACACTCACTCACCCCATACATACTCACACACTCACCCACACAATCACTCACTCCACACATGCTCACAGTCACTCTCACTCACTCACTCTCTTAAACACACACACTCACTGTCACTCACACACTCACCCATGTACATTCACTCCTCAGTCTCACACACACTCACTCACACTCTAACTCACTCAAACACACACATTTACTCACTCACTCACTCGCCTCCTCACTCCCTCACAATCAGAAACACTCTCACTCACACATTCACTCACACTCACTTACACTCTCACATTCACTCACTCACACACTCTCTAACTCACACTCACTCCCACTTATTCATGCTCACACTCACTTACACTCTTATACTCTCAATCACCTGACTCACTCATGCACCACTCACTCACGCCTCACACACAATTACACACTCACCCCATACACACACACAAACATTCACTCGCCTCACACCCTCACTCACACTCAGTGCCACTCACTCACACTCACTCACTTACGAACACACTCACACAATCACACTCACATTCTCTCACTCACATATTCAAACTCCCTCTCTCTCACACTCACTCATTCACACTCACTCTTACACACACTCACACATGATTGCTCACTCACTCACACACTCACCCTTAAACACATGCTCACTCACTCACACACACTCAATTGCTCACACTCACTCACACATTCAAATATTCACACTCTCTCAAACATATTCACTCACACACACACTCACTCACACACACACTCACCCCACACACTCACTCACCCCACACACGCTCACTCCCCCACACACACTCACTCACCCCTCACATTTGCTCACACACATACTCACTCACTCATTCACATATACACACTCAACCCACACACAATCACTCACCCCACACACACTCCCTCACCCCACACACACTCACTCACCCCACACACACTCCCTCACCCCACACACACTCACTCACCCCACACACACTCACTCACCCCACACACACTCCCTCACCCCACACACACTCCTCACTCCCACACACACTCCTCACTCCCACACACACTCCCTCACCCCACACACACTCACTCACCCCACACACACTCACTCACCCCACACACACTCCCTCACCCCACACACACTCCCTCACCCCACACACACTCCTCACTCCCACACACTCCTCACTCCCACACACACTCCTCACTCCCACACACACTCCTCACTCCCACACACACTCCTCACTCCCACACACACTCCTCTCCCACACACACTCCTCACTCCCACACACACTCCTCTCTCCCACACACACTCCTCACTCCCACACACACTCCTCACTCCCACACACACTCCTCACTCCCACACACACTCCTCACTCCCACACACACTCCTCACTCCCACACACTCCTCACTCCCACACACACTCCTCACTCCCACACACACTCCTCACTCCCACACACACTCCTCACTCCCACACACACTCCCTCACCCCACACACACTCACTCACCCCACACACACTCACTCACCCCACACACACTCACTCACCCCACACACACTCCCTCACCCCACACACACTCCCTCACCCCACACACACTCCCTCACCCCACACACACTCCCTCACCCCACACACTCCTCACTCCCACACACACTCCTCACTCCCACACACACTCCTCACTCCCACACACACTCCTCACTCTCACTCCCACACACTCCTCACTCCCACACACATTCCTCACTCCCACACACACTCCTCACTCTCACTCCCACACACACTCCTCACTCCCACACACACTCCTCACTCCCACACACTCCTCACTCTCACTCCCACACACACTCCTCACTCCCACACACACTCCTCACTCCCACACACACTCCTCACTCCCACACACACTCCTCTCTCCCACACACACTCCTCACTCCCACACACACTCCTCTCTCCCACACACACTCCTCACTCCCACACACACTCCTCACTCCCACACACACTCCTCACTCTCACACACACTCCTCACTCCCACACACACTCCTCACTCCCACACACACTCCTCACTCCCACACACTCCTCACTCCCACACACACTCCTCTCTCCCACACACACTCCTCACTCCCACACACACTCCTCTCTCCCACACACACTCCTCACTCCCACACACTCCTCACTCCCACACACACTCCTCACTCCCACACACACTCCTCACTCCCACACACACTCCTCACTCTCACTCCCACACACACTCCTCACTCCCACACACACTCCTCACTCCCACACACACTCCTCACTCCCACACACACTCCTCACTCCCACACACACTCCTCACTCTCACTCCCACACACACTCCTCACTCCCACACACACTCCTCACTCCCACACACACTCCTCACTCCCACACACTCCTCACTCTCACTCCCACACACACTCCCTCACCCCACACACACTCACTCACCCCACACACACACTCACCCACATACACTCTCACCCCACACACACTCACACACACTCAATTGCTCACACTCACTCACATTCAAATATTCACACTCTTTCTCACACATACTCACTCACACACACACTCACTCACACACACTCACCTCACACACACTCACTCACTCCACACACACTCTCACCCCACACACTCATTCACACACACACACTCAACCCACACACTCACTCACCCCACACACACTCACTCACTCACATACACTCTCACCCCACACACACTCACACACACTCAATTGCTCACACTCACTCACATTCAAATATTCACACTCTTTCTCAAACATACTCACTCACACACACACTCACTCACACACACTCACCTCACACACACTCACTCACTCCACACACACTCTCACCCCACACACTCATTCACACACACACACTCACCCCACACACTCACTCACCCCACACACGCTCACTCCCCCACACATACTTCCTCAGGAAACTAAGGAAATTCGGCATGTCCACATTGACTCTTACCAACTTTTACCGATGCACCATAGAAAGCATCCTATCGGGCTGCATCACAGCCTGGGTATGGCAACTGCTCGGCCCAGGGCCGCAAGAAACTTCAGAGAGTCGTGAACACCGCCCAGTCCATCACACGAACCCGCCTCCCATCCATTGACTCCATCTACACCTCCCGCTGCCTGGGGAAAACGGGCAGCAGAATCAAAGATCCCTCCCACCCGGCTTACTCACTCTTCCAACTTCTTCCATCGGGCAGGAGATACAGAAGTCTGAGAACACGCACGAACAGACTCAAAAACAGCTTCGTCCCCACTGTCACCAGACTCCTCAACGACCCTCTTATGGACTGATTTCATTAACACTACACCCTGTATGCTTCATCCAATGCCGGTGCTTATGTAGTTACATTGTATATGTTGTGTTGCCCTATTATGTATTTTCTTTTATTCCCTTTTCTTCCCATGTACTTAATGATCTGTTGAGCTGCTCGCAGAAAAATACTTTTCACTGTACCTCGGTACACGTGACAATAAACAAATCCAATCCAATCCAATCCCCACACACACACTCACTCACCCCCACACACACTCACTCACTTATTCACACACACACACTCACCCCACACACTCACTCACTTATTCACACACACTCACCCCACACACACTCATTCACACACACACTCACCCCACACACACTCACTTACACTCACTCCACACACTCACTCACTCACACTTACATGCACTCACAGACACTCACACTCACTCACTCTCACACACACTCACACTCGCTCACAGTCACACTCATGCACACTCACTAACTCACTTGCTCATGCACTCACACACACTCACTCACTTACACTCACTCTCACGTGCACACTCACACTCCCTCACATGCTCACTCAGACACCCACTCTCTCACATACACAATCACCCTCAGTCACATACACTCACTTATGTTCTCACACACTCACACCCACTCACTCACCCAACACATACTCATTCACACACTTACTCGCAGTCACTCTCACTCACTCACATTCACTCTCACTCACTCTCTTACACACTCTCAGTCACTCACTCACTTGCTCACTCACACTCACTCATGCACACTCTCACTCATACACACTCACGCAACTCACACTCACTCTCACACAAATATTCACTCACCCACTATCTTACACACACTCACACTCAGTCACTCACACACATTGACTCACACACTCACTCACCCCACTCACACTGACTCACCCACACACGCTCACAGAACATACATCACTCTCTTATACACACATACTCACTCTCACTCACACACTCACTCACAGTCACTCACTCAGTCACACGCATTCACTCACTCATCCACACTCATTCTCTAACACACACTCACACACACTCACTCACACACATATGCACACTCACTCACACACACATATTCACTCACTCACAGTCACTCTCATCACTCACTCACTCTCTTAAACACACTCACACATACTCACTCTCACACACACACTCACACCACTCACTCACTCACCTCCTCACTCACAATCAATCACACTCTCACTCACTGATATACTCACTCACACTCACTTACTCACACTCTCTCACTCACACACACTCATACACTTACACTCTCTCATACTTGCTCACTCCCACGCTCACTCTCACGCACTCACTCACTTAGTCACTCACACACTTACTCATGCTCACACTCACTCACACTAACTCACTCACACTATTACACACTCAATCACACCCACTCTACCACACACTTACTCACTCATACACATACACACAATCACTCACTCACTCTCACTCACTCCACTCAGGCTCTCACTTATTTACTCACTCATTCACTCACATCACTCATTCACACTCACACTACCTCCCACGCACTCACACTCATTCACACACTTACTCGCAGTCACTCTCACTCACTCACATTCACTCTCACTCACTCTCTTACACACTCTCAGTCACTCACTCACTTGCTCACTCACACTCACTCATGCACACTCTCACTCATACACACTCACGCAACTCACACTCACTCTCACACAAATATTCACTCACCCACTATCTTACACACACTCACACTCAGTCACTCACACACATTGACTCACACACTCACTCACCCCACTCACACTGACTCACCCACACACGCTCACAGAACATACATCACTCTCTTATACACACATACTCACTCTCACTCACACACTCACTCACAGTCACTCACTCAGTCACACGCATTCACTCACTCATCCACACTCATTCTCTAACACACACTCACACACACTCACTCACACACATATGCACACTCACTCACACACACATATTCACTCACTCACAGTCACTCTCATCACTCACTCACTCTCTTAAACACACTCACACATACTCACTCTCACACACACACTCACACCACTCACTCACTCACCTCCTCACTCACAATCAATCACACTCTCACTCACTGATATACTCACTCACACTCACTTACTCACACTCTCTCACTCACACACACTCATACACTTACACGCTCTCATACTTGCTCACTCCCACGCTCACTCTCACGCACTCACTCACTTAGTCACTCACACACTTACTCATGCTCACACTCACTCACACTAACTCACTCACACTATTACACACTCAATCACACCCACTCTACCACACACTTACTCACTCATACACATACACACAATCACTCACTCACTCTCACTCACTCCACTCAGGCTCTCACTTATTTACTCACTCATTCACTCACATCACTCATTCACACTCACACTACCTCCCACGCACTCACACTCATTCACACACTTATTCATGCTCACTCATGCACACTTACACTCACTCACTCTCATACACACTCATACACACTCACTCATATGCACTCACACTCACTCCCTCTCAATCATTCACTCACTCCACACACACTCGCTCAGTCTCCCACACTCAGTCACACCCACATACAACTCACTCACTCACACTCACATACAATCGTTCTTGCACAACCCATACACACACACACTCCAGCGCCTGTTCGGGTACACAGAGGGAGAATTCAGAATGTCCAATTCACTCACTTACACTCACACCTTCTCACACATTCATTCACACAATCTCTCTCAGTCACTCTCACATTTACTTATGTTCACACACACTCACTCACTCAGTCACTCAATCACACTTACATGCACTCACAAACACTCACACTCACTCACACCCACTCACAGTCACTCTCACAAACTCACTTGCATGTGCATTCACACACTCACTCACTTAAAGTCACTCTGACTTGCACACTCACACCCTCTCACCTGCTCACTCAGACACCCACTCTCTCACACACACAATCACTCTCACTCGCACACTTAATTATGTTCACACACACTCACTCACACACTCAGGCACACACATTCACTCTCACTCGTTCTCTTGCACACAATCTCAGTCACTCACTCGCTCATGCACACTCTCACTCATACACACTCACACAACTCACACTCTCTCACATACACATTCACTCACCCACTCACATATACTCTCACTCACTATCTTACACACACTCACACTCAGTCACACGCACACTGACTCACACACTGACTCACCCCACACACCCGCACACTGACTCACTCAGTCACTCTCACACACACTCACACTGACTCACCCACACTCACTCACAGAAGGTACACTCACTCTCTTATACACACTCATACTCACTCTCACACTCACTCAGTCAAACGCATTCACCCACTCACTCACACTCATTCTCTTACACTCACTCCACACATGCTCACAGTCACTCTCACTCATTCACTCTCGTAAACACACACACTCACTGTCAGACGATGTCGTGTGGGACCTTGAAAGGAGGAATTTAGGCATTGACTATTATCTAAATGGGGAAATGCTTCGGAAATCAGAAGCACAAAGGGACTTGGGAGTCCTTGTTCACGAATCTCTTAAGGTTAATGTGCAGGTTCAGTCGGCAGTTAGGAAGGCAAATGCAATGTTAGCATTCACGTCGAGAGGACTAGAATACAAGACCAGGGATGTACTTCTGAGGCTGTATCAGGCTCTGGTCAGACCCCATTTGGAGTATTGTGAGCGGTTTTGGGCCCCGTATCTAAGGAAGGATGTGCTGGCCTTGGAAAGGGTCCAGAGGAGGTTCACAAGAATGACCCCTGGAATGAAGAGCTTGTCGTATGAGGAACGGTTGAGGACTCTGGGTCTGTACTCGGAGTTTAGAAGGATGAGGGGGGATCTCATTGAAACTTACAGGATACTGCGAGGCCTGGATAGAGTGGACGTGGAGGGGATGTTTCCACTTGTAGGAAAAACTAGAACCAGAGGACACCATCTTAGATTAAAGGGACGATCCTTTGAAACAGAGATGAGGAGGAATTTCTTCAGCCAGAGGGTATTGAACCTGTGGAACTTTTTTGCCGCAGAAGGCTGTGGAGGCCAAAACACTGAGTGTCTTTAAGACAGAGATAGATAGGTTCCTGATTAATAAGGGGACCAGGGGTTATGGGGAGAAGGCAGGAGAATGGGGAGGAGAAAATATTAGCCATGATTGAATGGCGGATCAGACTCGATGGGCCGAGTGGCCTAATTCTGCTCCTATGTCTTATGGCCTTATGCTCTCTCTCACCTTTGTCTCTCTCTTTCCTCTGTATCACTCCTTCCGTCTCTCTCCCTGTGTGTGTCTCTCTCTCTCTCTGTCACTCTCTCCGTGTGTCTATCTCTCTATTTCTCCGTATCTCTTTTTGTCTCCCTCTCTGTGTGTGTGTGTCTCTCTCTCTCCGTCCATCTGTCTATCCCTGTGTGTGTCTCTCTGTCTGTCTCTCTCCGCCCATCTCTGTCTCTCTCTCCCTCTGTGTTTGTGTGTGTCTGTCTGTCACTCTCTAGTCTCTCACAGGAGATAGGGGGAGTGAAATGGGTGACAGCTGTTCCGTTGAAAAGGGCCGAGCTTCTGTCACGCGTGGCTAATTTGAAGCAGGACAAATGAGGTGTCACTTCCTAAGTTGCCTAATGGCCGGCAGCCAAGAGGCCTGGCTCACCCTCCCAGGCTCCCACCCCCGATTCATCCCTCAAGAGCAGGCTTACTTTTCCCAATTATCCCTTTCATTCCTCCCCTGCGCAGCGGGATTGGCTCGCCTGTAGAGGAGGGCTGGGGGTCGGTGGTCGGGTGGTCACAGGGATCGGTGGGAGCGAGAGAAAGGGCATGAAGGTCTGGGTAGCGACAACACTGAACCCTCCCTTGTATTTATTGACTCTTTTCAACATCTTTGTGCCCTCGTGAATGTCGCCCCTCCCACCCCGTGGGCTAGGGGTCGATGGGGTGGGGGTGAGACAACCTATAACCCCTGCTCCCTGCCATCAACATCGTAAAAGGGTCCCAGTAACAACCTGCATTTCCCTAGCGCCTGGCACTGCCTCGGACAGTGTGGCGCTCCCTCAGTACTGACCCTCCCACAGTGTGGCGCTCCCTCAGTACTGACCCTCCCACAGTGCGGCGCTCCCTCAGTACTGACCCTCTGACAGTGCGGCGCTCCCTCAGTACTGCCCCTCTGACAGTGCGGCGCTCCCTCAGTACTGACCCTCTGACAGTGCGGCACTCCCTCAGTACTGATCCTCTGACAGTGCGGCGCTTCCTCAGTACTGACCCTCTGACAGTGCGGCACTCCCTCAGTACTGATCCTCTGACAGTGCGGCGCTCCCTCAGCACTGACCCTCCCACAGTGCAGCGCTCCCTCAGTACTGACCCTCCGACAGTGCGGCGCTCCCTCAGTACTGACCCTCGCACAGTGCGGTGCTCCCTCAGTACTGACCCTCATACAGTGCAGCACTCCCTCAGTACTGACACTCCCACAGTGCGGCACTCCCTCAATACTGACCCTCCCACAGTGCGGCGCTCCCTCAGCACTGACCCTCGACAGTGTGGCACTCCCTCAGCACTGACCCTCCGACGGTGTGGCATTCCCTCAGTACTGACCCTCTGTCAGCGCAGAGCTCCCTCAGTACTGACCCTCTGACAGTGCGGCACTCCCTCAGTACTGACCCTCTGACAATGCGGCACTCCCTCAGTACTGACCCTCCTACAGTGCGGCGCTCCCTCAGTACTGACCCTCCCACAGTGCTGCGCTCCCTCAGGACTGACCCTCTGAAAGTGCAGCGCTCCCTCAGCACTGACCCTCCTCCGGCAGTGCGGCACTCCCTCTGTACTGACCCTGCGACAGTGCGGCGCTCCCCCAGTACTGACCCTCCACAGTGCGGCGCTCCCTCAGTACTGACCCTCCCACAGTGCGGCGCTCCCTCAGTACTGACCCTCCGACAGTGCGGTGCACCCCCAGGACTGACCCTCCTACAGTGCAGCGCTCCCACAACACTGACCCTCCCACAGTGCGGTGCTCCCTCAGTACTGACCCTCCGACAGTGCGGTGCTCCCTCACCACTGACCCTCCGACAGTGCAGCGTTCCCTTAGTAACCATCCAAACTAACCCTCCGACTGTGCGGCGTTCCCTCAGTACTGACCCTCCGACAGTGCGGTGCACCCCCAGGACTGACCCTCCTACAGTGCGGCGCTCCCACAACACTGACCCTCCCACAGTGCGGTGCTCCCTCAGTACTGACCATCCGACAGTGCCGCACTCACTCAGCACTGACCCTCCGACGGTGTGGCGCACCCTCAGTACTGACCCTCCGACAGTGCCGCACTCCCTCAGCCCTGACCCTCTAACAGTGCAGCGCTCCCTCAGCACTGACCCTCCGACAGTGAGGCGCTCCCTCAGTACTGACCCTCCAACAGTGCAGCACTGACCCTCCAACTGTGTGGTGCTCCCTCAGCACTGACCCTCTGACAGTGTAGCGCTTCCTCAGCCCTGACCCTCTGACAGCGCAGAGCTCCCTCAGCACTGACCCTCCGACAGTGCGGAGCTCCCTCAGCACTGACCCTCCGACAGTGAGGCGCTCCCTCAGTACTGACCCTCCAACAGTGCAGCACTCCCTCAGCACTGACCCTCCAACTGTGTGGTGCTCCCTCAGCACTGACCCTCTGACAGTGTAGCGCTTCCTCAGCCCTGACCCTCCGACAGTGAGGCGCTCCCTCAGTACTGACCCTCCGACAGTGCGGAGCTCCCTCAGTACTGACCCTCCAACAGTGCAGCACTCCCTCAGTACTGAACCTCCGACAGTGTGGAGCTCCCTCAGCACTGACCCTCTGACAGTGCAGCGCTCCCTCAGTACTGACCCTCTGACAGCGCAGAGCTCCCTCAGCACTGACCCTCTGACAGTGCAGCGCTCACTCAGCACCGACCCTCCGACAGCGCAGAGCTCCCTCAGGACCAGCACTGGGACTGTCGGCCTGAATTTTGTTCCCTCGGCCTCTAGAGGGAGACGCGGACCAACAACCTTCTGACCCATGGCCTGGCAGTGACACTGCGCTCCAGCATGGGAGAGGAGAGATTCAAAAGGCGACACAGATTTGAAGTACCGGCAACAGAATGTCAGAGGCCTGGGTAGTGAGACATGGATGGACTCCCCCCTACACAGGAACTCCATCCACAAGCACATGTCAACACAGACATCTGCAAAACATCGTCCCCTCATCAGAGCTTGAACCAATTACAAATCATTTTCCTGCATGTCTGCTTTTTGCTATTGTGTTTAATTGGTTTCAGGGAGCTGGATGATTCATGGACGCCAGCATCCCAAAACTCTCCGCTTTGCCTCATCATAGAATTTAGAGTGCAGGAGGAGGCCATTCGGCCCATCGAGTCTGCACCGACCTATGACAGAGCCAGTTCTGGAGACAGAACTGGCTATGTCATAGAAGGCAGCGAGTCGCAATGGAAGGGTGCTTTTCTAATTGGAGGGCTGTGACCAGTGGTGTTCCGCAGGGATCAGTGCTGGGACCGTTGCTGTTCGTAGTATATATAAATGATTTGGAGGAAAATGTAACTGGTCTGATTCGTAAGTTTGCGGACGACACAAAGTTTGGTGGAATTGAGGATAGCGATGAGGACTGTCAGAGGATACAGCAGGATTTAGATCGTTTGGAGACTTGGACGGAGAGATGGCAGATGGAGTTTATCCGGACAAATGTGAGGTAATGCATTTTGGGAGGTCTAATTCAGGTAGGGAATATACAGTGAATGGTAGAACCCTCAAGAGTATTGAAAGTCAAAGAGATCTAGGAGTACAGGTCCACAGGTCACTGAAAGGGGCCACACAGGCGGAGAAGGTAGTTAAGAAGGCATACGACATGCTTGCCTTCATTGGCCGGGGCATTGAGTATAAAAATTTGCAAGTCATGTTGTAGCTGTATAGAACATTAGTTAGGCCACACTTGGAGTATAGTGTTCAATTCTGGTTGCCACACTATCAGAAGGATGTGGAGGCTTTAGAGAGGGAGCTGATATGGAGGGCATTAGCTACGAGGAGAGGTTGAATAAACTCAGTTTGTTCTCACTGGAACAACAGAGGTTGTAGACCCTGATAGAGGTCTACAAAATTATGAGGGGTACAGACAGAGTGGATAGTCGGAGACTTTTCCCCAGGGTAGAGGAGTCAGTTACAAGGGGGCATAGGTTTAAGGTGAGAGGGGCAAGGTTTAGAGGAGATGTACGAGGCAAGTTTTTTTACACAGAGGGTAGTGGGTGCCTGGAACTCGCTGCCGGAGGAGGTGGTGGAAGCAGGGACGATAGTGACATTTAAGGGGCATCTTGACAAATACATGAATAGGATGGGAATAGAGGGATATGGACCCCGGAAGTGTAGAAGATTTTAGTTTAGAGGGCAGCATGGTCGGTGCAGGCTTGGAGGGCCGAAGGGCCTGTTCCTGTGCTGTACTTTTCTTTGTTCTTTGACCACTCCATTTAAGCCCACACCTCCACCCTATCCCTGTAACCCCACCTAACGTTTTTGGACACGAAGAGGCAATTTAGCACCGCCAATCCACCTAACCTGCTGTCATGTGAGAGTATCTTTAAGAATTGGGTGTTTATCAAATAGCTGTAGTGGGTGTACTTTTAAGAAATGGGTGTTTATCAAAAAGCTGCAGTGATGTCAGAGTGTGGGTGGAGCAGCGTTTTGGTCTGGAGCTTTTTACTTTTGCTTTGAGCTGGCAGCTACAGGGTGTGTTTGGTTTCATTTTTAAAAAAAATATTTTATTGAAAATTTTTGGTCAACCATCACAGTACATTGTGTATCCTTTACACAATAATATAACAGTATAAATAACAATGACCTGTTTTATAAACAAAGAATAAATAATATATAACAAAAACGAAAACTAAAACTAAATGGCAACTGTCTTGTCCCAGATAAACACTCTCCAAAAATATGATTTAACAGTCCAATATACAATTATTTATAGCAACGACCTATACATATTATACATATATATTAACAACCCTGCGAGTCCTTCTGGTTCCTCCCCCCCCCCCCCCCCCCCCCGGGCTGCTGCTGCTACCTTCTTTTCCATTCCCTCTATCTTTCTGTAAGGTATTCGACGAAGGGTTGCCACCGCCTGGTGAACCCTTGAGCCGATCCCCTTAGGACGAACTTAATCCGTTCCAGCTTTATAAACCCTGCCATGTCATTTATCCAGGTCTCCACCCCCAGGGGCTTGGCTTCCTTCCACATCAACAGTATCCTGCGCCGGGCTACTAGGGACGCAAAGGCCAAAACATCGGCCTCTCTCGCCTCCTGCACTCCCGGCTCTTCTGCAACCCCAAATATAGCCAACTCCCAGCTTGGTTCGACCCGGACCCCCACTACTTTCGAAAGCACCTTTGTCACCCCCATCCAGAACCCCTGTAGTGCCGGACATGACCAGAACATATGGGTGTGATTCGCTGGGCTTCTCGAGCATCTCGCACACCTATCCTCTACCCAAAAAAATTTAACTGAGCCGTGCTCCAGTCATATGCGCCCTGTGTAACACCTTAAATTGAATCAGGCTTAGCCTGGCACACGAGGACGATGGGTTTACCCTACTTAGGGCATTCGCCCACTGCCCCTCCTCAATCTCCTCCCCCAGCTCTTCTTCCCATTTCCCTTTCAGCTCATCTACCATAATCTCCCCCTCGTCCCTCATTTCCCTATATATATCTGACACCTTACCGTCCCCCACCCATGTCTTTGAGATCACTCTGTCCTGCACCTCATGCGTCAGGAGCTGCGGGAATTCCCTCACCTGTTACCTCGCAAAAGCCCTCAGTTGCATATACCGGAATGCATTCCCTTGGGGCAACCCATATTTCTCGGTCAGCGCTCCCAGACTTGCGAACTTCCCATCCACAAACAGATCTTTCAGTTGCGTTACTCCTGCTCTTTGCCATATTCCAAATCCCCCATCCATTCTCCCCGGGGCAAACCTATGGTTATTTCTTATCGGGGACCCCACCGAGGCTCCCGTCTTTCCCCTATGCCGTCTCCACTGTCCCCAAATTTTCAAAGTCGCCACCACCACTGGGCTTGTGGTGTATTTCTTCGGTGAGAACGGCAATGGGGCCGTCACCATAGCTTGTAGGCTAGTCCCCCTACAGGACGCCCTCTCCAATCTCTTCCACGCCGCTCCCTCCTCTTCTCCCATCCACTTACTCACCATTGAGATATTGGCGGCCCAGTAGTACTCACTTAGGCTCGGTAATGCCAGCCCCCCCCTATCCCTACTACGCTGTAAGAATCCCTTCCTCACTCTCGGGGTCTTCCCGGCCCACACAAAACTCAAGATACTCTTTTCGATCCTTTTGAAGAAAGCCTTCGTGATCACCACCGGGAGGCACTGAAACACAAAGAGGAATCTCGGGAGGACTACCATTTTAACCGCCTGCACCCTCCCTGCCAGTGACAGGGATACCATGTCCCATCTCTTGAAGTCCTCCTCCATTTGTTCCACCAATCTCGTTAAATTTAACCTATGCAATGTACCCCAATTCTTGGCTATCTGGATCCCCAAGTAACGAAAGTCCCTTGTTACCTTCCTCAGCGGAAAGTCCTCTATTTCTCTGCTCTGCTCCCCTGGATGCACCACAAACAACTCACTTTTCCCCATGTTCAGTTTATATCCTGAGAATTCTCCAAACTCCCGAAGTGTCCGCATTATCTCTGGCATCCCCTCCGCCGGGTCCGCTACATATAACAAATCATCCGCATATAGAGATACCCGGTGTTCTTCTCCTCCTCTAAGTACTCCCCTCCACTTCTTGGAACCCCTCAATGCTATTGCCAGGGGCTCAATCGCCAGTGCAAACAATAATGGGGTCAGAGGGCATCCCTGCCTTGTCCCTCTATGGAGCCGAAAGTATGCAGATCCCCGTCCATTCGTGACCACACTCGCCACTGGGGCCCTATACAACAGCTGCACCCATCCAACATACTCATCTCCAAAACCAAATCTCCTCAGCACCTCCCACAGATAATCCCACTCCACTCTATCAAATGCTTTCTCGGCATCCATCGCCACCACTATCTCCGCTGCCCCCTCTGGTGGGGGCATCATCATTACCCCTAGCAGCCTCCGTATATTCGTATTCAGCTGTCTCCCCTTCACAAACCCAGTTTGGTCCTCATGGACCACCCTCGGGACACAATCCTCTATCCTCATTGCCATTACCTTGGCCAGAATCTTAGCGTCTACATTTAGGAGGGAAATAGGTCTATAGGACCCGCATTGCAGCGGGTCCTTTTCCTTCTTTAGGAGAAGCGATATCGTTGCCTCTGACATAGTCGGGGGCAGCTGTCCCCTTTCCTTTGCCTCATTAAAGGTCCTCATCAATAGCGGGGCGAGCAAGTCCACATATTTCCTGTAAAATTCAACTGGGAATCCATCCGGTCCCGGAGCCTTCCCCGCCTGCATGCTCCTAATTCCTTTCACTACTTCCTCTATTTCAATCTGTGCTCCCAGTCCCACCCTTTCCTGCTCCTCCACCTTGGGGAATTCCAGCCGGTCCAGAAAGCCCATCATTCTCTCCCTCCCATCCGGGGGTTGAGCTTCGTATAATTTTTTATAAAATGCCTTGAACACTCCATTCACTCTCTCCGCTCCCCTCTCCATCTCTCCTTCCTCATCCCTCACTCCCCCTATTTCCCTCGCTGCTCCCCTTTTCCTCAATTGGTGGGCCAGCAACCTGCTCGCCTTCTCCCCATATTTGTACTGTACACCCTGTGCCTTCCTCCACTGTGCCTCTGCAGTACCCGTTGTCAGCAAGTCAAATTCTACGTGTAGCCTTTGCCTTTCCCTGTACAGTCCCTCCTCCGGTGCCTCCGCATATTGCCTGTCCACCCTCAGAAGTTCTTGCAGCAACCACTCCCGTTCCCTACTCTCCTGCTTTCCTTTATGTGCCCTTATTGATATCAGCTCCCCTCTAACCACTGCCTTCAGCGCCTCCCAGACCACTCCCACCTGGACCTCCCCATTATCATTGAGTTCCAAGTACTTTTCAATGCACCCCCTCACCCTTAGACACCCCCCCTCATCTGCCATTAGTCCCATGTCCATTCTCCAGGGTGGGCGCCCTTCTGTTTCCTCCCCTATCTCCAAGTCCACCCAATGTGGAGCGTGATCCGAAATGGCTATAGCCGTATACTCCGTTCCCCTCACCTTCGGGATCAACGCCCTTCCCAAAACAAAAAAGTCTATTCGCGAATAGACTTTGTGGACATAGGAGAAAAACGAAAACTCCTTACTCCTAGGTCTGCTAAATCTCCATGGGTCTACTCCTCCCATCTGCTCCATAAAATCTTTAAGCACCTTGGCTGCTGCCGGCCTCCTTCCAGTCCTGGACCTCGACCTGTCCAGCCCTGGTTCCAACACCGTATTGAAATCTCCCCCCATTACCAACTTTCCCACCTCTAGGTCCGGGATGCGTCCTAGCATACGCCTCATAAAATTGGCATCATCCCAGTTCGGGGCATATACGTTTACCAAAACCACCGTCTCCCCCTGTAGTTTGCCACTCACCATCACGTATCTGCCCCCGCTATCCGCCACTATAGTCTTTGCCTCAAACATTACCCGCTTCCCCACTAATATAGCCACCCCCCTGTTTTTCGCATCTAGCCCCGAATGGAACACCTGCCCCACCCAACCTTTGCGTAGTCTCACCTGGTCTATCAGTTTCAAGTGCGTTTCCTGTAACATAACCACGTCTGCCTTAAGTTTCTTAAGGTGTGCGAGTACCCGTGCCCTCTTTATCGGCCCGTTCAGCCCTCTCACGTTCCACGTGATCAGCTGGGTTGGGGGGCTTTTTACCCCCCCCCCCCTTGTCGATTAGCCATCCCCTTTTTCCAGCTCCTCACCCGGTTCCCACGCAGCTGTGTCCCCCCCAGGCGGTGCCCCCCCCGCCCATCCCACCCCATGCCAGCTCCCCCCTCTCCCCAGCAGCAGCAGCCCAATAATTCCCCCCCCCGCTAGATCCCCCACTAGCGTAGTTACACCCCCCATGTTGTTCCCAGAAGTCAGCAAACTCTGGCCGACCTCGGCTTCCCCCCGTGACCTCGGCTCGCACCGTGCGACGCCCCCTCCTTCCTGCTTCCCTATTCCCGCCATGATTATCATAGCGCGGGAACCGAGCCCGCGCTTCCCCCTTGGCCCCGCCCCCAATGGCCAACGCCCCATCTCCTCCACATCCTTTCCTCCCCCCACCACCTCCTGTGGAAGAAAGAAAAGTTACCACATCGCAGGATTAATAACATAAAACTCCTCTTTCCCCCCTTTTTACCCCCCTCTTTACCCCCCTCTTCGCCCCCCATACTCGCCCCACCACTTTGTTTCAAACGTTCTTTTTTTAATAACCCGCTCATTCCAATTTTTCTTCCACGATAAAAGTCCACCCCTCATCCGCCGTCTCAAAGTAGTGGTGCCTCCCTTGATATGTGACCCACAGTCTTGCCGGTTGCAGCATTCCGAATGTTATCTTCTTTTTGTGAAGCACCGCCTTGGCCCGATTAAAGCTCACCCGCCTTCTCGCCACCTCCGCACTCCAGTCTTGGTATACGCGGATCACCGCGTTCTCCCACTTACTGCTCCGGGTTTTCTTTGCCCATCTAAGGACCGAAACGGAGGAATCTCACCACTGTGGCTCTAGGAATTTCTCCTGCTCTCGGTCCTCGCGCCATCACTCGGTATGCTCCCTCCACCTCCAGCGGACCCGCCGGGGCCTCCGCTCCCATTAACGAGTGCAGCATTGTGCTCACATATGCCCCGACGTCCGCTCCCTCCGCACCTTCAGGAAGACCAAGAATCCTTAGGTTGTTCCTCCTCGCGTTGTTCTCCAGCGCCTCCAGCCTTTCCAAACGTCGTTTATGGTGTGCCTCGTGCATCTCCGTCTTCACCACCAGGCCCTGTATGTCGTCCTCATTCTCGGCAGCCTTTGCCTTCACGACCCGAAGCTCCCGCTCCTGGGTCTTTTGCTCCTCCTTTAGCCCTTCGATCGCCTGTAATATCGGGGCCAACAGCTCCTTCTTCATTTCCTTTTTGAGTTCTTCCACGCAGCGTTTCAAAAACTCGTGTTGTTCAGGGCCCCATATTAAACTGCCACCTTCCGACGCCATCTTGGTTTTTGCTTGCCTTCCTTGCCGCTGCTCTAAAGGATCCACCGCAATCCGGCCACCTTCCTCTCCTTTTTTCATCCGTATCCAGGGGGGATTCCCTTCTGTTTCACCGCACAGTACTTTTAGCCGTTAAAATTGCCGTTGGGGCTCTTATCAAGAGCCCAAAAGTCCGTTCCACCGGGAGCTGCCGAAACGTGCGACTCAGCTGGTCATCGCCGCACCCGGAAGTCTGGTTTCATTTTCAATTGGGAGCTCCATCCAGAGAAACAAGGTGTAGTTCCGGTCTCTTTCTGCATGCAAGGAATGTCTTCAAATCACTTGCTAATTTAAAAGTGATAACATCTCTCAGTAGAGAATTTAAACCTGATGTATGTGTTAAAGAGGGTATTTGTCTTGTGGATGCTGCAAGGAAAGATTAAGGATTACTTATAGAGTACTGTATTCTTTGGGGGGGGGGAGTATGAGAGTTGATAGTTGCTAAGATGTTTATTGCGTGTTTATAAAATGTTAACTGGATTCATAGAATAAACATTGTTTTGTTTCAAAAGTACTTTTAAATCTCTGTTGCATCACACCTGTAGAGTGGGCCCTTGTGCTCCCCATAACCAAAATCTATTTAAAGTTGTGGGTCAGGTGAACTCCATGATATACTTTGGGGTTCTCGAAACTCTGGCCCATAACAAATTGGGGGCTTGTCCGGGATAAAAGTCTATCGTTCATGATTGGATTGGCTTAGTGAACTTAAAGACAGTCAGGGGTAGGGCGGCATGTGGCACATTGGATAGAACTAGGACTGCGGCGCTGAGGACCTGGGTTCGAATCCCGGCCCTGGGTCACTGTCCGTGTGGAGTTTGCACATTCTACCCATGACTGTGTGGGTTTCACCCCCACAACCCAAAGATGTGCAGGTTAGGTGGATTGGCCATGCTAAATTGCCCCTTAATTGGAAAACAAAAAATAATTGGGTACTCTAAATTTATTTAAAAAGACAGTGAGGGGTGAGCATATTGTGGTTGCTTTTCAGGTGTGGTATTTCAGTTTGAGTAGGGAGTGTGTTGTGGACAATGGTTCTTTCAGAGGCTCGGAAGTTTTTGGGGGTGGAGAAGGTCACACGCAGTACCTTACGAACAAAGATTTTAAAAAAGGGCTTTTAGATTTGGCAAAAACATTGGGGTTAACGTTACCTGACAGCATACGAAAAGAGGTACTTACGGCAGTAGCTGAGCACTTAAAATTGCCTGAGATACAGTCAGACTCATTGGAAATGGCAAAGATTCAGTTGCAGATTAAGCAATTTGAACATGAAAAAGAATTAAAGCAGCTTGAATACGAAATGAGGGAAAAAGATAGAGAAAGAGAAAAAAAGAGAGAAAGGGAGATACAGATCAGGGAAAAAGAGAGAAGAAAGAAACAAAGAAAGAATAGCCCTAGCAGAACAAAAAGAGAAAGGGAGGTACAGATCAGGGGGGGGAAATAAAGAGAGGAAAGGGAGAGAGACAGGAAAGGGAAAAAGGGAGGAAAGGGAAAAAGAGAGAGTTTGAACTTAGAAAATGGCCATGAAACATGACAGTCAGTTAAAATTAGCGGATGTAAAGGGAAACGTATAGTTGGAGGATAGTGATGAGGATAACGAGAAAGAGCTTCATAGTCAAAGGCTTGATGGGGATTTATTTAAATATGCCAGAGCATTGCCAAGGTTTGATGAGAAGGAGATAGAAGCCTTTTTCATTTCATTTGAGAAGGTGACTAAACCAATGAAATGGCTACCAGACAAGTGGGTATTACTGATTATAACAAAGCTGGTAGGTAGGGATGGTGGAGTGTTTGCATCACTATCAGAGGAGGTATCTGGGTCAAAAGAGATGAGAAAATCCATCTTAGGTACAGATGAACTAGTGCCTGAAGCTTACAGACAAAGGTTTAGAAATTTAAGGAAAGAACCTGGTCAAACATACATGGAGTTTGAAAGGATCAAACAGAGTAACTTTGATAGGTGGATAAGGGCTTTGAAAATAGACCAAACGTATGAAGTTCTCAGAGAAATTATACTTTTGGAGGAGTTTAAAAATTCAATTCTTGATGTAGTGAGAACTCATGTGGAAGAGCAGAGGGTTAAAACTGCAAGGTTAGCAGCTGAAATGGCAGATGATTATAGAACAAAGAAGAACAAAGAAAAGTGCAGCACAGGAACTGGCCCTTTGGCCCTCCAAGTCCGTGCCGACCATGCTGCCCAATTAAACTACAATCTTCTACACTTCCTGGGTCTGTATCCCTCTATTCCCATCCTATTCATGTATTTGTCAAGATGCCCCTTAAATGTCACTATCGTAAGTATGAAGTAGTTCATAAATCAATGCTTGGTTTCCAACATCAGTTTCAGCCTGTGAGGGATAGAAACTGAGGAAAAGAGAAATACTCAAGTGGTAGAGGTACAGGAAATCTGATGGGAGATAATAAAGAGAGTGTACCTCAGATTAAAAAAGAAATCAGGAGGGTGGAAGAGACATGAAAAGTTTCAAATGTTTTCACTGTAATAAACTAGGCCATGTAAAGTCACAGTGTTGGTGGTTGAAGAAAAGCACTGGGAAGGCTGATGTGGTAAAACAGGATAAGACAGTGTGGTTTATTAAAGTCGTAAAGGAAAGCCCAAGTGAAGCGAAGGAGGTGCAAAAGATTTTACAGCCTGATCAAAAGGTGATTGATAAGAGGGTGCTAGATCTCTTTAAAGAATGTACTTGTGTGGGTAAAGTTTACTCATGTGTACCAGAAGGAGCAGGTAAAGAAGTCACAATTTTAAGAGGTACGGGACTAGTCAATCTTTAATGGTAAGAGATGAGGAGTTACGTAGTTTGGGAAGAATGTTGCCAGAAAAGGTGGTAATATGTGGAATTCAGGGTGAGAGGAGTAGTGTTCCATTATATAAGGTAAGGTTGGAAAGTTCAGTGAAGAGTGATGAAGTGATTGGAGTAATAGAGAAACTATCTTGTCCAGGAATAGTTGATCTTGGGTAATGATATAGCTGGATCGCAGGTGGGAGTGATGCCGACTGTGGTTGATAAGCCAGTGGAAAATCAGATAACTGAAGTGCTGAAGGACGAATATCCTGGGATTTTTCCGGATTGTGTAGTAACAAGGTCGCAAAGTCACAGGTTAAGATAAGAGAAGAAATCAAAGAGTGAAGAGAAAGGTGAAGTTCAATTATCAGAAACGATTTTTGAACAGATGGTTGGAAAAGAACAAGAACAGGTGCAGGATGAGGCGGATATTTTTAGTTCAGAAAAATTGGCGGAGTTACAACAGAAAGATATAGAAATAAAACGGATGTATCAGAAAGCATACACGGAAGAGGAATCTGAGTGTATACCGGAGTGTTATTACCATAAAAATGATGTCTTGATGAGAAAATGGAGATCTTTACATATGCAGGCGGATGAAAAGTGGGCAAAAGTTCATCAAGTAGTATTGCCGGTAGGGTAGAGAAAGGAGGTGTTGCGAGTTGCACATGAGGTACCAGTGGGAGGTCATTTGGGAATAAGGAAAACTCAAGCTAAAATACAAAAAAAATTTGTTGGCCTGGACTACATAAAGATGTAGTTAAATTTTGTCGATCATGTCAAGTGATAGGGAAACCTCAAGCAGTAATAAAACCAGTGCCCTTAATACCCATTCCAGCATTTGAAAAATCTTTCACAAAGGTCTTAATTGATTGCATAGGACCGCTTCCTAAAACGAACTGTGGGAATCAATATCTTTTGACTATAATGGATGTGTCTACTAGGTTCCCAGAGGCCATTCTCGTACGCAATATTACAGCTAAAAAGATTGTGGAGGAGTTACTTTAATTCTTTACTAGAAATGGACTACCCACAGAAATACAATTGGATCAAGGATCAAATTTTACCTAAAGGTTAGACAAAGTTATGGATAGCTTAGAAATAAAACAATTTAAATCAACTGCGTACCATCCAGAATCACAGGGAGCATTAGAAAGGTGGCATAGACATTAAAGACAATGTTTTTAAAAATAAATTTAGAGTACCCAATTAATTTTTTCCAGCTTAAGGGGCAATTTAGCGTGTTCACTCCACCTACATTGCACATCTTTGGGTTGTGGGGGCGAAACCCACGCAAACATGGGGAGAATGTGCAAACCCCACACGGACAGTGACCCAGAGCCGGGGTCGAACCTGGGACCTCGGCACCGTGAAACTGCAGTGCTAACCACTGCGCCACCGTGCTGCCCATTAAAGACAATGTTGAGGGCTTATTGTCAAGATTATCCAGAGGATTGGGATAAAGAAATTCCATTCGTATTGTTTGCAATTAGGGATGCACCGACTGAGGCAACCAAATTCAGTCCTTTTGAACTAATGTTTGGTCATGAGGTAAGAGGACCACTGAAATTCATTCAGGAAAAATTGGTGAGTGAGCAGTCGGAACTTACATTATTGGATTACGTGTCAAACTTTAGGGAACGATTAAATAGAGCAGGCGAATTGGCTAGACAACATTTAAAAGTTGCTCAACATGTGATGAAATGGGTAGCAGACAAGAAAGCAAGTTTGTAATTTTGCCAGTGGAGATAAAGTTTTAGTGTTGTAACCAGTGGTAGGCGAACCTTTAAAAGTAAGGTTTTGGGGACCTTATCAGATTGAAAGGAAATTGAGCGAGGTGAATTATGTGGTAAGAACGCCAGATGGGAGGAAAACTCACCGAGTGTGTCATGTGAATATGCTTAGAAGGTACTCTGAAAGGGAAGGAGAGCAAAAGGAGGAGGTTTTAATGATTTTAACTCAAAGTGAAGAAACAAATCCAGATGACTGAATTTGACATTCCTCAAATTAAATTGGAAACGAGGATGTTCTTAAAAATTGGGATAAATTGTTGAGTTACCTGCCAGAGGAAAAACGGACTGATCCCCCCCCCCCCCCCCCCCCCCCCGGGTTGCTGCTGCTACCTTTCCTATTTTCCCTTATCGCTCTGCAAGATAGTTGAGGAACGGTTGCCACCGCCTGGTGAACCCTTGAGCCGACCCTCTTAGTGCGTACTTTATCCGCTCCAATTTTATGAACCCTGCCATGTCGTTTATTCAGGCCTCCACGCCCGGGGGTTTAGCTTCTTTCCACATAAGTAGAATCCTTCGCTGGGCTACTAGGGACGCAAAGGCCAAAACATCGGCCTCTCTCGCCTCCTGCACTCCCAGCTCATCTGCAACCCCAAATATAGCCAACCCCCAGCCTGGTTCGACCCGGACCCCCACCACCTTTGAAATCACTTTTGCCACACCCACCCAGAACCCATGCAATACCGGACATGACCAAAACATGTGGGTGTGGTTCGCCGGGCTTCCCGCGCATCTCCCGCACCTATCCTCCACTCCACAAAATCTACTCAGCCTTGCTCCCGTCATATGCGCCCTGTGTAGAACCTTGAATTGTATCAGGCTGAGCCTGGCACACGAGGACAAAGAGTTTACCCTACTTAGGGCATCTGCCCACAGCCCCTCCTCAATCTCTTCCCCCAGCTCCTCCTCCCATTTTCCCTTCAGCTCCTCTACCATCGTCTCCCCCTCGTCTCTCATTTCCCTATAAATATCTGACACCCTACCATCACCCACCCATGCCCCCAAAATCACTCTGTCCTGGATCTCTTGCACCGGGAGCTGCAGAAATTCCCTCACCTGTTGCCTCAAAATGCCCTCACTTGCATACAGCGAAATGCATTCCCAGGTGGCAACCCATATTTTTCTGTCAGTGCTCCAAGACTCGCGAACGTCCCGTCTAAGAACAAGTCCTTCAATTTCGCAATTCCTGCTCGCTGCCAAGATTTAAATCCCCCATCTATCCTTCACGGGACGAACCTATGGTTGTTCCTTATCGGGGACCACACTGAGGCACCCGTCACTCCCTTATGTCGTCTCCACTGCCCTCAAATTTTCAGAGTTGCCACCACCACTGGGTTTGTGGTGTATTTTTTCGGGGAGAATGGTAACGGCGCCGCCGCCAGTGCTTTTAGGCTAGTTCCCCTACAGGATGCCATCTCCAGTCTTTTCCACGCCGCTCCTTCCCCTGCCCTCATCCACTTACATATCATTGACACGTTGGCGGCCCAATAATAATCACTTAGACTCGGCAGTGCCAGTCCCCCTCTGTCCCTACTGCGCTGCAGGAACCCCCTCTTTACTCTTGGGGCCTTTCCAGCCCACACAAAGCTCATAATACTCTTGTCCACCTTCTTAAAAAAGGCCTTTGTAATCAGTACAGGGAGGCACTGGGACACAAAAAGAAACCTCGGAAGGACCACCATTTTAACCGCCTGCACCTGCCCGCCAATGACAGGGGCGCCATGTCCCACCTCCTAAAGTCCTCTTCCATCTGCTCTACCAGTCGTGCCAAGTTAAGCTTATGCAAGGTTCCCCAGTTCCTGGCCACCTGGATCCCTAAATACCGGAAATCCCTTGTTACCCTCCTCAACGGTAAATCATCTATTCCCCTGCCCTGTTCCCCGGGGTGCATCACAAACAGTTCACTCTTCCCCATATTCAATTTATATCCTGAAAATTCTCCAAACTCCCTGAGTGTCTGCATTATCTCAGGCATCCCCTCCACTGGGTCCGCGACATACAACAACAAATCATCCGCGTATAATGACACCCAATGCTCTTCTCCTCCTCTAAGTACCCCCCTCTACTTCCTAGAGCCCCTCAGCGCTATGGCCAGTGGCTCAATTGCCAACGCAAACAGTAACGGGGACAGGGGACATCCCTGTCTTGTACCCCTACATAGTCGGAAGTGGTCAGATCGTTGCCTATTTGTAATCACACTTGCCACCGGGGCTCTGTACAGGAGCTGAACCCATCTAATGAACCCCTCTCCAAATCCAAACCTCCTCAGTACTTCCCACAGGTAGTCCCACTCCACTCTATCAAATGCTTTCTCTGCATCCATCGCCACCACTATCTCCGCCTCCCCCTCCGGTGGGGGCATCATCATCACCCCCAGCAGCCTCCATATATTAGCATTCAATTGCCTCCCTTTAACAAACCCCGTTTGATCATCATGCACCACCCCAGGGACACAGTCCTCTATCCTTGTCGCCATCACCTTGGCCAAAAGCTTGGCATCTACGTTCAAGAGGGAAATAGGCCTGTATGACCCACACTGCAGCGGGTCTTTGTCTCTTTTCAGGATCAGCGATATCGTCGCCTCCGACATCGTCGGGGGTAGTGTCCCCCTTTCCCTAGCCTCATTAAAGGTTCTCGTCAGAAGTGGGGCCAGCAGGTCCACGTATTTCCTATAGAACTCCACCGGGAACCCATCCGGTCCCGGGGCCTTCCCTGCCTGCATGTTCCCAATTCCTTTTACCACCTCCTCCACCTCAATCTGCGCTCCCAGTCCTGTCATCTCCTGTTCCTCAACCAATCGGGAACTCCAGCTGGTCTAGGAAACGCATCATTCCCTCTTTCCCTTCCGGGGGTTGAGCCTTATATAGCCTCTCGTAAAATACCTTAAACACCCCGATCACCCTCTCCGCTCCCCGTTCCATCTTTCCCTCCTCGTCTCTAACCCCTCCGATCTCTCTCGCCGCCCCCCTCTTCCTAAGTTGTTGGGCCAGCAGCCGGCTCGCCTTCTCTCCATGTTCATACTGCACTCCCTGTGCCTTCCTCCATTGTGCCTCCGCCTTACCCGTGGTCAACAAGTCAAAGTCCGTGTGCAATCTCCGTCTTTCCCTGTATAGCCCTTCATCTGGAGCCTCCGCATATTGCCTATCCACCCTCAAATTCTCCCTCAACAATCTCTCCCTTTCTTTACCCTCTTGTTTCCCCTTATGGGCCCTTATGGAGATCAGCTCCCCTCTAACCACCGCCTTCAGCGCCTCCCAGACCACTCCCACCTGGACCTCTCCGTCATCATTAATCTCTAGGTACCTTCCAATACATCCCCTCACCCTTACACATACCCCCTCGTCCACCAACAGTCCCATATCTAATCTCCAGAGTGGGCGCTGTTCCTTTTCCTCTCCTACTTCCAAATCTACCCAATGTGGGGCATGATCTGAAATGGCTATAGCCGAATACTCCGTTCCTGCCACCTTCGGGATCAGCGCCCTTCCCAGGACAAAGAAGTCTATCCGGGAGTACACTTTGTGGACATGGGAGAAGAAGGAAAACTCTTTACTCCTTGGCCTAGTAAATCTCCAGGGATCCACTCCTCCCATCTGCTCCATAAAACCCTTAAGCACCTAGGCCGCTGCCGGCCTCCTCCCGGTCCTAGATCTGGACCGGTCCAGCCCTGGGTCCAGCACCGTGTTGAAGTCCCCCCCCCCCATTACCAACTTTCCCATCTCCAGGTCCGGGATGCGCCCCAACATACGCTTCATAAAGTTCGCGTCATCCCAGTTCGGGGCATATACATTCACCAGCACCAGCGCCTCACCTTGCAATCTGCCACTCACCATCACGTATCTACCCCCTGTCTACCACTATGGTCTTCGCCTCAAACAATACCTGTTTCTCCACCAGTATTGACACCCCTCTATTTTTCGCATCCAAGCCCGAGTGGAATACCTGTCCCACCCATCCTTTTCTTAATCTGACCTGATCCGCCAGTTTCAGGTGCGTCTCCTGAAGCATGACCACGTCTGCCTTTAGCTTCTTTAGGTGCGCAAGTACCCTTGCTCTCTTAATCGGCCCATTCAACCCTCTCACGTTCCACGTGATCAACCGGGTTGGGGGGGCTCTTTACCCCCCCCTCATCGACTAGCCATCCCCTTTACCCGCTTATCCCCCCCGACGGCGCCCTCCCGTCCCGACCATCCCATCCCATATCAGCTCCCCCTTCACCTTAGCAGCAGCAACCCAGTTAACCCCCCGCTAGATCCCTCTCTAGCTCCCCCCATATTGCTTCCCGAAGTCAGCAAACTCTGGCTGACCTCGGCTTCCCCGGTTTATCCTTAGCCTCCCATCATGTGAGGCCCCCTCCTTCCTGCGCCCCCTTTTCCCGCCACAATTTCCATAGCGCAGGAACAAAGCCTGCGCTTCCCTCTCGGCCCCGCCCCTGATGGCGCAGCTCCCTCTCTCCTTCCCCCTTCCCTTCCCCACCGGCGCCCACATTTCTTCGTGTCCCCCCCGCCCTTCGAGGGGAAAGAACATTTTCCACCATCTAATTCACAGTCCCTTGCCACCACCTCACTACTTCATTTCAAACACTCTTTCTCCAATCTAGTCCAACTTCTCCTCTTCAATAAATGTCCACGCCTCTTCTGCCGTCTCGAAGTAGTGGTGTTTACCCTGGTGTGTAACCCACAGTCTTGCCGGCTGCAACATTCCGAACTTCACTTTCCTCTTGTGGAGCACCGCCTTGGCCCGATTGAAACTCGCCCTCCTTCTCGCCACCTCCGCACTCCAATCCTGATATACGCGGATCACCGCGTTCTCCCACCTGCTGCTCCGTGTCTTTTTCACCCATCTCAGGACCATCTCCCTGTCCTTGTAGCGGTGGAATCTCACCGCTATTGCTCGAGGTATTTCTCCTGCCTTTGGTCTTCTCATGAGGACTCAATACGCTCCCTCCACTTCCAGGGGGCCCGTCGGGGCCTCAGCTCCCATTAAGGTATGGAGCATCGTGCTCACATACGCCCCAACGTCTGCTCCCTCTGCCCCTTCGGGAAGACCCAAGATTCTTAAGTTCTTCCTCCTCGAGCTATTTTCCAGGGCTTCCAGTCTCTCCATACACCTCTTATGCAGTGCCTCGTGCGTCTCCGTCTTCACCACCAAGCCCTGTATCTCGTCCTCATTTTCGGCAGCTTTTGCCTTCACTCCACGGAGCTCCATCTCTTGGGTCTTCTGCGCCTCCTTTAACCCCTCAATCGCCTGCAGCATCGGCGCCAGCACCTCCTTCTTGAGCTCCTCCACACATCGCCGGAGGAACACCTGCTGTTCCAGGCCCCATACCAATTGGCCTCCCTCTGCCGCCATCTTGCTTCTCACTTCCCTTCTTTGCCGCTGCTCCAGAGGATCCTCCGCAATCTGGCCTCTATTATCTCTTCTGTCCATTCACATCCGGGGGGACTCCCTTCTATGTCGCCTCACAGTGGGTTTAGCCTTCGAAAATTGCCGTTGGGGCTCCCGATAAGAGCCCAAAAGTCCGTTAAAACAGGAGGTGCCGAAACGTGCGACTCAGCTGGTCATCGCCGCACCCGGAAGTCCTAAACAACATCCATACAGACGTAACCCGTTAAAATTGGCACAGGTTAACAAAGAAATTGAGAGTACGTTTAAAAATGGCATAATTGAAGTGGGTTGCAGCCAATGGAGCTCACCCATAGTGATGGTACCCAACGGTTGTGTGTGGACTATAGCAAGGTTAATGCAGTTACAAGAATGGTTTCTTATCCTATCCCACGTTTGGAGGATTGCATTGAGAAGGTGGGACAATCAGCTTTTATTTCCAAACTGGATTTACTTAAAGGTTACTGGCAGGTACCTTTATCCGAAAGGGCAAAGGCGAGTTCAGCTTTTGTGACTCCAGATAGTATATACAAATTCAAAGTTATGCCATTTGGCTTGAAAAACACCCCAGCCACATTTCAATGGTTAACGGTTCAAAGTCATTTCAGGATTACCCAATTGTGCGGTATACATCGATGATCTGGTCATTTTCAGTCAGACATGGAAAGAACATTTAAAACATTTGATGGGAGTTATTCGATCAATTTCAGGAGATGGGTTTGGTGGTAAACCTAGCCAAAAGTGAATTTGGAAAGGCCCAAGTCACTATCCTTGGCCATACAACCGGACAGGGTTGAATGGTCTCATGGGATCTGAAAACAAAATTATTTGGACAGTTTCCAATACCCTCGACACAAAGGGAAATAATGCAATTTCTTGGCATGAGTAGATTTTACTGGAAATTTGTGCCGAACTTTAGCAGTGTGGTCGCTCCACTGACGGACTTGCTAAGAAAGCATAGCAAATTTAAGTGGACAGCGGAGTGTCAACAGGCATTTGAAGGCCTAAAGGATGTGTGAACCACTGCTCCTGTGTTAGCCATCCCATATTATACAAAACCATTCACTGTTGAGGGGAGTGACGTGGGCGTAGGTGCGCTGCTTCTACAAGAAGACGACGAAGGACTAGAGTGGCCTATCGGTTATTTTTCAAAGAAATTGAATTCTCACCAGAAGACGTATTCAACGATTGAGGAGACTTTTGAGCTTGGTGCTGGGCTTTGCAACATTTTCAAATTTATGTGACCAGCAATCCGTCTGACGCAGTTATATATACTGATCATAATCCATTGACGTTTTTGGAGAGATTCCAGAATAACAATGCAAGACTGTTTCAATAGAGTTTATTGTTACAGCTATTTCATTTAAAAATAATAATTGTGGGTGGACGAGAAAACGTGATAGCCGATGCTTTGTCACGAATGTGATGAAAAGGCGCTGGTTCGGTGGACTATGTTATTATAAATGTTTGCGTGTTTTGTTTTAAAAACGTATATTTACTGTCAATATTTCTTACAGGAAAGTGAAAAATGAAATCATCTTGAAGTTGGTTTATTTTTTTTTTCTTGGGCGGAGGTGTCATGTGACAGTACCTTTAAGAAATGGGTGTTTATCAAATAGCTGCAGTGATGTCAGTGTGGGTGGAGCAGGGTTTTGGTCTGGAGCTTTTTACTTTTGCTTTGGGCAAAAAGCTCGTGTGTTTGGTTTCGTTTTCAGATTGGGAGCTGCATCCAGAAAAACATGGTGTAATTTTGATCTCTCTCTGTATGAAAAGAATGTCTTCAGATCACTTGCTAATTTAAAAGTGATAACTGCTCTCTATAGAGAATTTAAACCTGATGTGTGTTAAAGAGGGTATTTGTCTTATGGATCTTGCAAGGAAAGATTATGGGCTACTTAGAGTACTGTATTCTTTGGGGTGGGGGGGGAGAGTATTTGAGTTGATAGTTGCCAAGATGTTTACTGTGTTTATAAAATGTTAACTGGAGTCATCGAATAAATATGGTTTTGTTTTAAAAGTACTTTAGATCTCTGTTGCATCACACCTGTAGAGTGGGCCCTTGTGCTCCACATAACCAAAATCTATTTAAAGTTGTGTGTCAGGTGAACTCAATGATATACTTTGGGGTTCTCAAAACTCTGTCCCATAACACCTGTACATCTTTGGACTGTGGCAGGAAACCGGAGCACCCGGAGGAAACCCACGCAGACACGGAATGTGCAGGCTCCACAGATTCACAACCCTTTGGGATAAGTAGTTTTTCCTCACCCAGGGACCTGTATGCAGGGGAAAACCCCAGCTTTGCTTTGCACTGTAAGGAAAAAAACTAGTGGACTTCCGGTGGCAGCCATGGAGGAGTAGGTCACACGTTTAGTAGCTCCCACCTGTGACAGACTTTTGGACCTTTTTCCCCCCATTTCTTCCTGGATTTTATTGGATAAATCAGTGAAGAGTGAGGAGAAATCCCCCTCCAGTGTATGGAGAATTGGACCAGAAGTGGCCGTGTGAGAAGACAAAGTTCTACAAGGATGACGCGAGCAGAGCTGGCAACGCGGGGAAGTATGGCGGAGCAGCAGGGCCGCGGGGAGGCGGCGCAGTGGTTGACGGAGCAGCTGGGGAAGTTTTTCGAAGATTGCTTCACCAAGCTTAAGGACACGCTGGATCCGATCAAGGCTTCAATTGATCAGGTGGTGCAGAATCAGGAAACCCACAGACGTGCGATCCAGGAGGTGGAGAAAAAGGTGTCAGAGCACGAGGAATACCGTGTGGGCAACACGGTATCACAAGTGATTAGCACTGTGGCTTCACAGCGCAAGGGTCCCACGGTCGATTCCCCGCTGGGTCACTGTCTGTGCGGAATCTGCACATTCTCCCAGTGTCTGCGTGGGTTTCTTCCAGGTGCTCTGGTTTCCTCCCACTGTCCAAAGACGTGCCAGTTAGGTGGATTGGTCATGGTAAATTGCCCTTAGTGACCAAAAAAGGTTAGGATGAGTTATTGGGTTACGGGGATAGGATGGAAGTGAGGGCTTAAGTGGGTCGGTGCAGACTCGATGGGCCGAATGGCCTCCTTCTGCACTGTATGGTCTATGTTCTAACCGTGCTGGAGACGATGAATGACCGCCAGAAAAGAATGCAGGAGAAGCTGGAGAACAGGTCCAGGAGGCAGAATCTGAGAATCGTCAGCCTCCCTGAAGGAAGTGAGGGATTAGATGCGAGGGCCTATGTGAGGAACATGCTGGAGAAGTTGATGGGGGCTGAGGCATTCCCTCGGCCCTGGAAGTGGATAGAGCGCACAGAGCCCTCGCGAAGAAGCCCCGAGCGAACGAGCCGCCGAGGGCGATGGTGGTACGTTTGCACCGATTCCTGGACAAAGGACACGTTCTGCGGTGGGCCAAGAAAGAACAGAGCAGCAAGTGGGTGAATTGTGAGCTGCACATTTATCAAGACCTGGGCTCGGATTTGGCCAAGAGGCGAGCTGGGTTTAATCAGGCAAAAACGGCCCTCTTTAAGAAGGGGGTGAAGTTCGGGATAGTGTACCTAGCCCTGTGTGTCACATGAGAGGAATGGGATTTTTATTTCGAAACACCTGACAATGTATGGATTTTCATCAAGGAAAAAAGACTGGAGATGAATTAAAGACACTGAATTCTTGGAGAGTATTGTAGTGGCGATTTGTTGAAAATCATTTTTGTGCGGGTTTGACTAAGTACTGTTGTGTGCAATAAGGGGCTGTTTCGATGTCTTACTGGGGGCTGGTTGGATGGGGGGTTTGTGTGGCTGTTTATTTCTGTGGCTGTTTTTTCTGATGTTTGTTTACTGGGTAATGTGATGCTTTGAATATGTATGTCCAAGTGGGGGGAGTGGGGAGAGAACAATGGGGAGACAGACTGTTCGGTGCCATGGGTGGGGCTATCAAGTCAGCTTGGGACAGCTGACTCACGGAAGCACAGTGGATGGTGAGCAGGTGTTAAGCTGGAGCTTGATATGCGGGGGGGGGGGGGGTTTCTAGTGCTGTTACTGGGGGGGGGGGGGAAGGATGCGGGGAGCTGCTTTGCTGACAGGGGAGGAACTGTTACTAGGGGAGGTCAGGGACGGCGAATGCCCGAGGGGGGGGGGGGGGGGGGGGGCTCGAGGAGGCCAGGGGTGCGAGCTGGAGGCAGGCCTAAAAAGGGTGATCGCCAGTCGGCAGGGTGGGGGCACAGGAAGCCCCCCGATCAGGCTGATTACATGGAACGTCAGCGGGTTGAATGGGCTGGTCAAGAGGGTTTACGTGTTTGCGCATTTGAGGGGGCTGAAGGCGGACGTGACAATGCTACAAGAGACACACCTAAAGTCTATGGACCAGACTAGTTTGAGAAAGGGGTGGGTTGGCCAAGTATTCCACTCAAGGCTGGACTCAAAAGACCAGGGTGGGAGTGATCTTGATCAATAAACGAGTGGCAATCGAGGCAGGGAGAATCATGTCAGATATGGGGCTAGGTACATAATGGCGAGTGGGAAGCTGGAGGGAGTGCAGGTGGTACTTGTGAACGTATATGCTCTGAATTGGGACGATGTGGAATTTATGAGGCGGGTGTTAGGCAAGATCCCAGACTTAAGAATCACATAACTCGATCATGGGAGATTTTAATACAGTCATTGATCCGGAATTGGACCAATCAAAATCCAGGACAGGAAGAGTGCCAGCCGCGGCAAAGGAATTAAAGGGGTTTATGGAACAGATGGGGGGGGGGGGGGGGGGGAAAGAGTAGACCCATGGAGGTTTGCAAGGCCAAGGGCGAAGGAGTTTTCCTTTTTCTCCCATGTCCACAAGGTATAGTCTTGCATTGACCTTTTTTGTTCTGAGCAGAGCTCCAATACCGGGGGTGGTGGATACCGAGTACTCGGCAATCGCAGTGTCGGAACATGCCCCACATTGGGTGGATCTACAGGTTAGTTTGGAGAGCGGACAATGCCCACTATGGAGGCTGGATGTGGGGCTGTTAGCAGCTAAAGCGATCTGTGGGCAGGTGGACAAGTCCATCCAAAACGACCTGGAAACAAATGATACAGGGGAGGTCTCTGGAGCAACGATTTGGGAAGCTTTGAAGGCAGTGGTCAGAGGGGAATTAATCTCGATACGGGCCCAGAGAAAAGGCAGAACGGGCTAGATTAGTGGAGGAGATCCTCCAGGTGGACAGGAGATACTCGGAGGCCCCGGACACGGGGCTACTGAGGGAGCGGCGGAGATTACAGGCGGAGGTCGGGCTGTTGACTACAGGGAAATCAGTGGAACAGCTGAGGAAGGCAAGGGGGCAATTTATGAGTGTGGGGGAAAAGGCTAGAATGTTAGTGCACCAGCTCAGAAAAAGGGCGGCGGCCAGGGAGAGGAGAGTAGAGGTGGGAATACAGTGCTGGACCCAGTGGGGGTGAATGAGGTGTTTAAGGACTTGTACAGCAAATTGTATGAGTCGGAACGCCCGGCTGGGGTGGAGGGGATGAGGCAGTTTTTGGGTCAGTTGAGGTTCCTGAGGATCTGTTGGAAGGGCTGGGAGCCCCAGTTGAAATTGAGGAAATTTGAGGGGCTGGAGGGCATGCAGTTGGGCAAGATCCCGGGGCCGGATGGCTACCCGGTGGAATTCTATAAAAAGTTTTCAGATATTGAGCCCACTGCTGGGGAGGTCATTTAATGAAGCAAGAGAGAAGGGAGTCCTCCCCGCAACAATGTCGCAGGCCTCAATTTCATTAATCCTGAAACGGGAGAAGGGTCCGGAGCAATGCGGGTCATAAAGGCCAATTTCTCTACTGAATGTGGACGCCAAACTGCTGGCTAAAATAATGGCCACAAGGACAGAGGATTGTGTCCCGAGATTGATAGGGGAAGACCAGACGGAATTTGTAAAGGGCAGGCAAACTCAAGGCCAATGTTCGAAGGCTTTTAAATATTATTATGGTGCCCTCAGGAGGAGGTGGTAGCGATGGATGCGGAAAAGGCTTTTGATCGGGTGGAGTGGGATTACCTGTGGGAGGCGCTGGGAAGGTTTGGTGAGGGCTTCATTGACTGTGTGCAGTTGCTCTATCAGGCACCAGTAGCGACTGTGCGTACGCACCGGCTGCGGTCGGGGTATCTTAAACTACACCGAGGGATGAGGCAAGGGTGCCCCCTCTCCCCATTACTGTTTGCTCTGGCCATAGAGCCATTGGCCTTGGCTTTAAGATCCTCCAGGAACAGGAAAGAGCTGGTTCGGGGAGGGGGGTGGAGCACCGGGTCTCGTTTTACGCATATAACCTGCTCGTGTATATTTCAGACCCGTTGGGAGGGGTTGGGGGAAGTTATGCGGATCCTCAGGGAATTTGGTAATTTTTCAGGGTATAAATTGAACATGGGGTTTGCGATCCAGGCAAGAGGGCCGAAGAGACTGGGAGAGCTGCCGTTTAGAATGGTAGACAGGAGCTTTCGATACCTGGGTGTCATGAGAATGTCACCTTAAGAAATGTTTGTCTGCTCATGTTGCTGCAGTGATGTCAGAGTGTGGGTGGAGCTGAGCTCTGGCTATTTTTTTGGTTTCACTTTGAGAAAAGCTTGGGTGTGTCTATCTTGTTGGTTTCGTTTTCAGTGTTGGAGCTGAAGCCAAAGCAGGTGTGCTGCTGTTCTCTCTGCCATGAAAACACTATCATTTGGTGAATTCAGAAATATAAATATTCTCAGTAGTGATTGTAAACCTGATGTGCTTCTGTTAAAAGGTGTTTAGCACACTGGGCTAAATCACTGGTTTTGAAAGCAGACCAAGGTAGGCCAGCAGCACGGTTCAATTCCCGTAACAGCCTCCCCGAACAGGCGCCTGAAGTGGTGACTAGGGGCTTTTCACAGTAACTTCATTGAAGCCTACTTGTAACAATAAGCGATTTTCATTTCATTTCCTTTTGTCTTCTGGATGTTGTATTTGAATTGATGATTGCTAAGATGTTCACTGTATGTTTTAAAAAGGTTAACTTGAGTTCAGAGAATAAACATTGTTTTGCTTTAAAAAATACTTTTCCATTTCTGCTGTCCCACACCTGTAGAGTGGGCCGTGTGCTCCCCATACCACGCTCTATTAAAAGTTGTGGATCAGGTGAACTCCATGATACACTTTGGGGATCTCTAAACTCTGGCCCATAACAAATTGGGGGCTCGAGGGGGATAAAAGTCTATCTATTGGATTGGCTTAGTGAACGTAAAGACAGTGAGGGGTGAGCATATTGTGGGTGCTTTTCAGCTGTGGTATTCTAGTTTAAGTAGGGAGTGTGTTGTGGACAATGGCTCTTTCAGAGGCTCTGAAGTTTTTGGGGGTGGAGACGGTCACACACAGTAACTTACGGACAGAGACTCAAAGCAGACTGTTAGATTTGACAAAAACATTGCAGTTAATATTACCTGACAAAATGCGAAAAGTTGAGGTAATTATGGCAGTGGCTAAGCATTTCAAGTTGCCTGCGATACAGTTTGACTCATTGGAAATGGCAAAATTTCAGTTACAAATTAAACAAATGGAACATAAGAAAGAATTAAAGCAGCTTGAATACGAAAGAGATAGAGGGGGGAAAAGAGATACAGATCAGGGAAAAAGATAAAGAGTTTGAACTTCAGAAAATGGCCATGAAACACGAGTCAGTTAAAATTGGCAGACATAAAAGGAAATATACAGTTGGATGATAGTGAGAAAGAGCATCATAGTCAAAGGCTTGGTGGGGATCTATTTAAATATGTCCAAGCATTGCCAAGGTTTGATGAGAAGATGAAGCCTTTTTCATTTCATTTGAGAAGGTAGGTAAACAAATGAAATGGCCACAGGGCATGTGAGTATTACCGATTCAAACAAAGCTGATAGGTAGGGCTAGTGAAGTGTTTGAATCACTATCAGAGGAGGTATGAGGAGGTGAAAAAAATCCATCTTAGGTGCATATGAACTAGTGCCTGAAGCCTACAAAGGTTTAGGAATTTAAGGAAAGAACCTGGTCAAACATACATGGAGTTTGAAAGGATCAGAGTAATTTTGATAGGTGGATAAGGGCTTTGAAAATAGACCAAACATATGAAGCTCTCAGAGAATTTATACTTTTGGAGTAGTTTAAAAGTTCATTCCGTCGTGAGAATTCATGTGGAAGAGCAGAGGGTTAAAACTGCGAGATTAGCAGCAGATATGGCAGATGATTATGAATTAGTTCATAAATCAAAGCTTGGTTTCCGACTGTTGTTTTGTGGTTGGGGTGTGTGAAGATTGTGATGGGGGCGGAAATGTTTATTGTACCATGTTCTCTGACACTAAGAGTTTCGACAGATATGTGAAAAGAAAGTGATTGGTAAAGAGACATGTCGGCCCACTACAGACAAACAGAGGAATGCACAATAAGAGACAAAGAAATGGCTGAGCAATTGAATACATACTTTGGTTCTGTCTTCACAAATGAGGACACAAATCAGATCCCAGAAATGTTGGGAGAATGAAAGGTTTAGTTAGAGGGAAGAACTGAGGGAGATCAACATTAGTAGAGAAATAGTGCTAGGAAAACTGATGGGATTGAAGGCGGATAAATCCCCAGGGCCTGAGAATCTGCATCCCATAGTGCTTAACGTGGCAGCTCTGGAAATAGTGGATGCATTGGTGGTCATCTTCCGGAATTCTATAGACTCTGGAACTGTCCCTGCAGATTGGAGGGTAGCTCACGTCACTCCGATATTCAAAAAGGGAGGGAGAGAGAAAGCAGGAAATTATAGACCAGTAAGACTAACATCGGTAGTGGAGAAAATGCTTGAATCCATTATCAAGGACTTTATAGCGGAACATTTGGAAAGCAGTGGCAGGATCTGTCAGTCAGTCAGCATGGACTTATGAAGGGAAAATCATGCTTGACAAATCTGTTGGAATTCTTTGAAGAGGTAGCATTGTGGATATCACAATTGCTTCACAGCTCCAGGGTCCCAGGTTCGATTCCGGCTTGGGCCACTGTCTGTGCGGAGTCTGCACGTCCTCCCCGTGTCTGCGTGGGTTTCCTCCCACAGTCCAAAGATGTGCAGGGTAGGTGGATTGGCCATGATAAATTGCCCTTAGTGTCCAAAATTGCCCTTGGTGTTGGGTGGAGGTGTTGAGTTTGGGGAGGGTGTTCTTTCCAAGAGCCGGTGTAGACTCAGGGGGCCGAATGGCTTCCTTCTGCACTGTAAATTCAATGATAATCTGTGATTAATCTAGGACAAAGGTTCGGCACAACATCGTGGGCCGAAGGGCCTGTTCTGTGCTGTATTTTCTATGTTCTATGTAACCAGTACAATCGACAAGAGGGAGCCAGTCGATGTGGTATATTTCGACTTTCAGAAGGTGTTTGACAAAGTCCCGCATGAGAGATTATTATGCAAAATTAAAGCGCATGGGATTGAGGTGGATAGAAAACTGGTTGGCAGAGAGGAAACAAAGAGTAGGGATTAATGGGTCCTTTTCAAATTGTCAGGCAGTGGGGTACCACAGGGATCGGTGCTGGGACCCCAGCTATTCACAATGTATATTAATGATTTGGATGAGGGAACAAAATGTAACATCTCAAAGTTTGCAGATGATACCAAATTGGGTGGAAGGGTGAATTGCGACGAGGATGCAGGGATCCTACAGCAAGATCTAGACAGGTTGGGCGAGTGGGCAAATCAATGGCAGATGCAGTATAACTTAGACAAGTGTGAAATTATTCATTTTGGAAGCAAAAATAGGAAGGCAGATTACTACCTGAATGGTTGTAAATTGGAGAGAGGGGAGTGTGCAGTGGGACCTGGGTGTCCTTGTGCACCATTCGCTGAAGGTAAGCATGCAGGCAGTAAAGAAGGCTAATGGTATGTTGGCCTTCATTGCAAGAGGTTTTGAGTACAGAAGCAGGGATGTGTTGCTGCAATTGTACAGGGTCTTGGTGAGGCCACACCTGGAGTATTGTGTGCAGTTTTGGTTTCCTTCTCTGAGGAAGGATGTTCTTGCTCTCGAGGGAGTGTAGCGAAGGTTTACCAGGCTGATTCCAGGGATGGCGGGACTGCCATATGAGGAGAGATTGACTAGGTTGGGATTGTTCTCGCTGGAGTTCAGAAGAATGAGGGAGGATCTCATAGAGAGTTATAAAATTCTAACAGGACTAGACAGGGTAGATGCAGGGAAGATGTTACCAATGATGGGTGTGTCCAGAACCAGGGGTCACAGCCTGAGGATTCAGGGTAAACCACTTCGGACAGAGATGAGGAGACATTTCTTCACCCAAAGAGGGTGAGCCTGTGGAATTCATTACCACAGGAAGTAGTTGATGCTAAAACTTTGAATATATTCAAGAGACGGCTGGATGTAACACTTGGGGAGAATGGGATCAAAGGCTATGGGGAGAAAGCAGGATTCGGCTGTGGAGTTGGATGATCAGCCATGATCGTGATCAATGGCGGAGCAGGCTCGAAGGGCCAAAAGGCCTCCTCCTGCTCCTATCTTCGATGTACCTATGTTTATGTCGCTGTTATTATTATAAAAACTTGCAAATACCCTAACAAAAATTTTTATTTTTTTTTATATAAAAAGAAAACCTAGGTGCTCAGAACTTTCAAAACAGACAAAAAAGACAACCGGAAGGAGCCAGTTTTATAGTTTATAGAAATGTGTGTGGTTTCTTTTTTTTAAAAAAGATTTTTATTTCCTTGTCCATTCTCAATTACAGGTACATCGTGAATACTTACAAAGCAACTGGGGTGAAGGGTCAAAACATAAACGAAAAAAAGTCAGTGACAAGATCAAAAAGTTACAGAATTCCATGCAAGTTATCGTACAGCAGGTTACCCTCTGGGAATGCCAATGGCCGACACTCGGTCAGCTGGGACTAAATCTCTTCTTTTTAAAAACTAAGATTTTTTTTTATTTTTTATTCTCAAACATGACAAAAAAAGGTTTTCCGAGCTTCGGAACCGAGGGCAAATTCTCCCATCCACTTGCCCGGGCCCAGTCTCGATCCTGTACAGCACTCCACCCCAACCCCGGACCTCATTTCCTCCCCTCTGTGCGCAGAGAGCAGGATCCCGCACAATTCTACGATGACACCCAAGTTAATCCCGCAGACCCCACCCGCACCTACTTCAACACGCGCACCTAATTAAAAAACGGGGTCGCCTCAGGCGAGAAAGGCTCGCTTCCCTCCGCAACTGTTAAAACTCAAAATCGTCATAAAAATAGTTGCGTACAATTCAATTCTTTCAAACAAATTAGTCCAGACGAGGTGTGCAGTTGAAGGTATTCAGATGGTTGGGTGAGTCCCAAAACAGATATAAAGCAGTGTCCTTGCTTGAGAGAGAGGGTGAGAGCAAAAGTGCCAGAGGAAGAGAGAGACAGAGGGAGAGAGAGACAGAGGGAGAGAGAGACAGAGGGAGAGAGAGACAAAGGGAGAGAGAGACAGAGGGAGAGAGAGACAGAGGGGGAGAGAGACAGAGGGGGAGAGAGAGACAGAGGGGGAGAGAGAGACAGAGGGAGAGAGAGAGACAGAGAGAGAGACAGAGAGAGAGACACACAGAGGGAGAGAGAGACAGAGGGAGAGAGAGACAGAGGGAGAGAGAGACAGAGGGAGAGAGAGACAGAGGGAGAGAGAGACAGAGGGAGAGAGAGACAGAGGGAGAGAGAGACAGAGGGAGAGAGAGACGGAGGGAGAGACAGAGGGAGGGAGAGACAGAGGGAGAGAGAGACAGAGGAAGAGAGAGAGAGACAGAGGAAGAGAGAGAGAGAGACAGAGGAAGAGAGAGAGACAGAGGAAGAGAGAGAGAGACAGAGGAAGAGAGAGAGACAGAGGAAGAGAGAGAGACAGAGGAAGAGAGAGAGACAGAGGAAGAGAGAGAGACAGAGGAAGAGAGAGAGACAGAGGAAGAGAGAGAGAGACAGAGGAAGAGAGAGAGACAGAGGAAGAGAGAGAGACAGAGGAAGAGAGAGAGACAGAGGAAGAGAGAGAGACAGAGGAAGAGAGAGAGACAGAGGAAGAGAGAGAGACAGAGGAAGAGAGAGGCAGAGGAAGAGAGAGAGAGAGGCAGAGGAAGAGAGAGAGAGACAGAGAGAGAGAGGCAGAGGAAGAGAGAGAGAGACAGAGAGAGACAGAGAGAGAGAGAGACAGAGGAAGAGAGAGAGACAGAGGAAGAGAGACCAAGGAAGAGAGAGACCGAGGAAGAGAGAGACCGAGGAAGAGAGACCGAGGAAGAGAGAGAGACAGAGGAAGAGACAGAGAGAGACAGAGACATAGAGATAGAGACAGAGAGACTGACAGAGATTATAGACCGAGAGAGAGAGAGAGAGACACAAAGACACACACACACAGATGGATGAAAGAGTGCAAGCTCACATGGAACACACATCGGGGTGAGAGGTCGGTTGCCTGCATCACCAATCGAGACGCACCTGAATATAAAATCGAGGGACCACTGTCTACACTGGGGGGGGGGAGAAGAGAAACGACGACCAAAAGCAGTAACCTGGGAATGGGGAGCGCTTAACGTTAATTGTCTGGCACTCCTCGGTCTGATATTCCGTTGGAGCCTGTGTAAAGTCAGAGACCCGCTTAGACAGGAATATCGCCGAGAGGGAGTCGAGCTTCCGTCTGCTGGCGTCATGGATTTATAGAAAAACGGACACTTTCATTTTGCCTCCAGACACCATCTTATCTCACAATGGTGGAATTGTTCTGGGAGTGAAATGCTTCTTCCTCCTCCTCCGCCTCTCTGCATTGATGTGCCACCCCAACCCAGGGGAAAGAACGGGAGAGCTGCAGGTCAGGCCAGGCAGCGGCAACCTTCTGGCCTGCGGGGAGCCGGTGGAATGCTGCAGCTTATGGACAGGTAGGCTTAAAAAAAACAAGGAAGCTGCCTCCCTCACTGCCAGGCGCACGGCCCACCCTCACCGCGACTGGCAGTCTAACCCTCTCCCGGCCCACCTCCTGGGCAAAGGATAACCAGGCGGCCTTGCTACGTTCTTTACAGGTCGCCCTCGGAGAACCCGTAGAAGGACTCTGCCTCACTGTCCGCCTCAAAGAGCTTGGTCAGCAGCCGGGGGTCCAAGGCCAGGGTGGGGGGCGCCTCGCCGTCGCCGCACTCCTCCAGCTTCCCGCTCAGCTCCAACTGCTCCTGCAAGAAGCTGACCAGCTCCTCCTGGGCCTCCACCTTCTGCTGCACCGAGGCGGGCCGGCCGCTGGGGCCCGGCAGCACGCTGGCCAGCAGGAAGGACTGCTGCACCACGTCCGCGTTGGAGCCGACAAAGCCGGCCACCTCGGCCACCCAGTTGAGTAGGGACTGGAGCACGTCGCCGTACACGTCGCGGAAGCAGGCCGCCTCCCGGGAGTACTCGGCCCAGCGTTTCTGCAGGAAGCTCCGGAGGGTCTGGCCGATGCACATATCGAGGGGCTGGGCTCGCGAGGTGCAGCCCCCCGGGACGACCAGCGGCAGGGAGTTGCAGCGGCTCAGGTGGTCGATGAAGTCGTCCGACAGGTGGCGGCGGGAGCTGTCCAGGACCAGCATGGTCCGGCGGTAGCGGGTGGCCATGTGCCGCCGCCACACCTTGGCGAGCCACAGTTCCAGCACCTCGGCCTCGCTGTACCCAGTCTCCTTCACCTCCAGCAGAATGCCCGTGGGCACCTTCAGCCATGGCGGCAGGCCCCCCCGGGAGAAGATCATGGTGGGCAGCAGGTTGCCGTCGGCCAGGATGGTGAAGACGATGACAAACTGTGGCTCTCCGATACCAGCCACTTCCAGGCCACCCGGTGTGCCCTCGGGCCGACGGAGGGCCTCTGGGTCCAGGAAGATCGGGATCTCATCCATGTTGCCAATCATGCAGTACGGGAAGTCTCGCCCGACGATCTGCTGCTGGGCGAACTCCACGAAGCTCTGGACGCTCTCCTCCATCTCTCGGGGCAGCTTGCGGGCCAGGGTGATCTTGGCATAGGCGATGAGGTTGTGTCGCAGCAGGAAGCCCACCGCCCAGAGGCAGGAGGAGGGTGCGGCTGGCTCTGCGCCCCGGGGGCCCAGCAGCTTGGAGAGCCGCTGCAGGAAGGTTTCCTCGGTGAGGGGGAGCTGCCTCTCCCGCTGCACCAACACCCACTCCACCAGTTGCTCCTCAGCCTCCGGGGAGAGGAGAGGCGACCCGGCTTCGGCACCACTGCTCAGGTCGAGCTGCTGCGCGCACTCGTTCAGTAACTGCTCCACCTGGCTCCGCGACGCGCCATACCTTTCAGTGGCTGCCTGCATACCGCAGCACAGGGCATGTAACACTACCCTGAACTCGTGTTCGGACAGCGGCTTCCTCGTCCAGGGCACATCTTTGGGCCGACTCTCTGAATCGTCACCTCCCTTGGACAACTGACTGTCCTCTTCAACACACTCTGGACTCAAACTGCCTTCATCTTCATTTTCAACACATTCTGGACTCAAACCCCCCTCTTCTTCAGTGCTCACGGGACTCAACCTCCTCTTGTCTTCAAAAACACACTCGGGGGTCAACCTCCTCTTCTCCTCTTCATTACACTCGGGAGTCAACCTCCTCTTGTCTTCTTCAACACACTCGGGAGTCAAACTCCTCTCTTCTTCAACGCACACGGGAGTCAAGCTCCTCTCTTCTTCAACGCACTCGGGAGTCAAGCTCCTCTGGTCTTCTTCAACGCACTGGGGAGTCAAGCTCCTCTGGTCTTCTTCAACGCACTCGGGAGTCAAGCTCCTCTCCTCTTCAACGCACTCGGAAGTCAAGCTCCTCTGGTCTTCTTCAACGCACTGGGGAGTCAAGCTCCTCTGGTCTTCTTCAACGCACTCGGGACTCAAACTCCTCTCCTCTTCAACGCACTCGGGGGTCAACCTCCTCTTATCCTCTTGCACGCACACCGGACTGGAATCGTTTTCATCCTCTGCAATGTATGTGGGAGTCGAGCCGTTCTTTTCTTCTGCGACATATTCTGGACTCGAACCGTTCTTATCCTCCGCAATGTATATGGCGCCCGAGCTGCTTTTATCGTCTTCCACGTAGATTGGACTCGAAGCCTCCGCGTCTTTACTGGCAGCCGGCGGTGACGCCGCGACGGGGGGTCGGGAACTGATCTTTGCGTTGATGTAGTTGGTGGAACAGACGGTGCTCAGTCTCACAGTTTTAACTTGCTGAGACCTACAAGAAGGGAGGAACCAGAAGTGATTTAAGTATTTCCTCGTTTCCCTTTTGCGTCACATTTCAAAGGAGAAGGAACAAACAAAAGGGAACCCAACACCTTTGAAATTACACTTCCAAATACTGAGCAGAATTTTAAAATATGTCATGTGAGAGTACCTTTCAGAGCTGGGTGTTTATCAAATAGCTGCAGTGATGTCAGAGCGTGGGTGGAGCTGGGCTGGCTGCCTTTCGCTTTTGAGCAGACAGCTACAGTGGGTTTTTAAAAGTTTTGTTTTGAGAGCTGGATAGCTGCGGGCAAAGCGAGCAGCTGTATACCGATCCCTCTCTACAAGCTACAGACTGTCTTCAGCTCATTTGAGGATTTGAAAGTAATACCTGTTTCTGTAGAGAATTTAAACCTGCTGTCTTTCTGTAAAAAGGGTTTAACATATGGATGTTGTTAGGAAAGTTATGAAGGGTTACTTATAGAATTGTACCTGTGGGGATTATTGGTGTTGATAGTTGTTAAGATGTTTACTGTGTTTATAAAGTGTGAACTAGGTTCATAAATAAACATGGTTTTGCTTTAAAAGTACTTTAGATCTCTGCTGCATCACACCTGTAGTGGGCCCTTGTGCCCCCATAACCACAGTCTATTAAAACTCGTGGGTCAGATGGACTCCATGATACACTTTGATGTTCTCTAAACCCTGACCCATAACAAATGCTTCATTCATTTACGGGATGTGGGCGTCGCTGGCTGGGCCAGCATTTGTATTGCCCATTCCTAATTGCCCCTTGGGAAAGTGGTCGGAGAGCTGCCTTCTTCCAGACACATGTTCCCCATGTGTCTGCTGCCCCCCTCGTCCTTCTAGACGGTAGAGGTGGCGGGTTTGGAAGGTGCTGTCGAAGGAGCCTCGGCGAGTCGCCGCGGTGCGTCTTGTAGACGGTGCACACGGCTGCCGCTGTGCGTCGGGGGGGGGGTGAATGTTGGCGGTTAGCGTGTCGATCGAGCGGGGCTGCTTTGTCCTGGATGGTGTCGAGCTTCTCGAGTGTTGTTGGGAGCCGCACTCATCCAGGCACGTGGAGAATCTCCCATCACACTTCCGGGGATATGGTGGCCCATTTCCCTGCTTCTCATCCAATTAAATACCCTTGACCAGAAACTCTTCCCCTCCCACAATTCCTCTCCAAGGGAGGCAAACCATGAAAGGATACACTTCTCTCAATGCCAGGCCTTCTCATGTACTAGGTGGCAGGCTTGCTATGTGGAGGTGAAGGAGGCTGTCGTGCCACAACTCACTATGGGCACCCGTCCACCTTCCAGTCAGCTGTGGCCAAACAACGAATCTGCGAAGGGAGGGAAGCCCCCCCCGCCCCAACCTTTTGAGCTGGGGACTCGCGAGAAACCATTCGCAACAGCTCTGCAACAGTTCCACCCCAATCAGGGTAAACTTGGTTTCCTGTTAGCTCATGAACTCTCAATAAATTCCCCCTTCCTCCGTGGCAACCGAGCAAACTTGGTTTCCATTCGAGATGTACTTACTTGGCAACGGGCTTCTGGATTTCGTCAACAGGCGGACCTACGGAAAGGAGAGACGCATGGAGAAATCAGATCGCGGGGCTTTAAAACACACTTCACATCCACTCGGGCGACAGCCGCTGAATGAAGGCTTCCAGGCCACGAGGAGGAACTGACATGGTGACTGTCGGCCGACGTTCCTGCTCTAACTCTGGACTTCGCTAACTGTGAGTTGTGATCGCTGTGGGGCGGGGGGACATTGTCTGTACGGGGAGAGATTGGGTCGACCGTGCCTGTACTCACTGGAGTTTAGAAGAATGAGAGGGAATTTCATTGAAATGTCTAGAATTCTGACAGTGCTGGACACAGGGGCAGTGTTTCTTCTGACTGGGGGGTGGGGGTGGGGGGTCTAGGACAAAGGGCCATAGCCTCAGGAGCGGGGCATTTAGAACTGAATCAAGGTGAAACCTATTCACTCAGAGGGTGGTGAACCTATGGAATTCATAGAACCCCTACAGTGCAGAAGGAGACCATTCAGCCCATCGACCCTATGAAAGAGCACCCTACCAAGGTCCCTACTCCGTCCTAACCACCAGGGGCTATTTAGCACGGCCAATCCACCCAACCTACACATCTTTGTACACTAAGGGGCAATTTAGCACGGCCAATCCACCCAACCTACACATCTTTGGACACTAAGGGACAATTTAGCACGGCCAATCCACCCAACCTACACATCTTTGGACACTAAGGGACAATTTAGCATGGCCAATCCACCCAACCTACACATCTTTGGACACTAAGGGACAATATGGCACGGCCAATCCACCTAACCTGCACATCTTTGGACACTAAGGGACAATTTAGCACGGCCAATCCACCTAACCTGCACATCTTTGGACACTAAGGGACATTTTGGCACGGCCAATCCCCCCCCACCCTCCCTGACCCCCCCCACAATCCCTGACCCCCCCCCCCACCCTCCCTGACCCCCCCCCCCACCCTCCCTGACCCCCCCCCACCCTCTCTGACCCCCCCCCACCCTGACCACCCCCACCCTCCTTGACCCCCCCCCACCCTCCCTGACCCCCCCCACCCCACCCTCCCTGACCCCTCCCTGAACCCCCCCTGACCCCCCCACCCTCCTTGACACCCCCTCCCTGAACCCCCCACCCTCCCTGACCCCCCCACCATCCTTGAGCCCCCCTCCCTGAAACCCCCCACCCTCCCTGACCCCCCCACCCTCCTTGAGCCCCCCTCCCTGAAACCCCCCCACCCTCCCTGACCCCCCCCACCCCCTTGAGCCCCCCTCCCTGAACCCCCCACCCTCCCTGACCCCCCCCCCCTTGACCCCCCCACCCTCACCCCACCCTCCCTGACCGCGCCCCCCACCCTCACCCCACCCTCCCTGACCGCCCCCCCCACCCTCCCTGACCCCCCCAACCCTCCCTGACCCCCCCCACCCTCCTTGACCCCCCTCCCTGAAACCCCCCACCCTCCCCGACCCCCCCACCCTCACCCCACCCTCCCTGACCCCCCCCACCCTCCCTGACCCCCTCCCCCACCCCCCCCTCCCTGAACCCCCCCCACCTTCCCTGACCCCCCCACCCTCCCTGACCCTGACCCCCCCCCCTCCCTGACCCCCCCCACCTTCCCTGACCCTCCCTGACCCTGACCCCCCCACCCTCCCTGACCCCCCCCACCCTCCCTGACCCCCCCCTCACCCTCCCTGACCCCCCCCCTCCCTGACCCCCCCCACCCTCCCTGACTCCCCCCCCCTGACCCCCTCCCCACCCTCCCTGACCCCCCCCACCCTCCCTGACCACCCCCCCTGAACCCCCCCACCCTCCCTGAACCCCCCCCACCCTCCCTGAACCCCCCCCACCCTCCCTGACCCTGACCCCCACCCTCCCTGACCCCCCCCCCACCCTCCTTGACCCCCCCTCCCTGACACCCCCCTCCCTGAACCCCCCCCCCCCAGACCCCCGCACCACCCCTCCCTGACCCCACCCTCCCTGACCTGCACATCTTTGGACACTAAGGGACAATTTAGCACGGCCAATCCACCTAACCTGCTCATCTTTGGATACTAAGGGGCAATTTAGCATGGCCAATCCACCTAACCTGCACATCTTAGAACATAGAACATAACAGCGCAGTACAGGCCCTTCGGCGCCGACCTGTGAAACCACTCTAAAGCCCATCTACACTATTCCCTTATCGTCCATATGTCTATCCAATGACCATTTGAATACCCTTAGTGTTGGCGAGTCCACAACTGTTGCAGGCAGGGCATTCCACACCCTTACTACTCTGAGTAAAGAACCTACCTCTGACATCTGCCTTATATCTATCTCCCCTCAATTTAAAGCTATGTCCCCTCATGCTACACATCACCATCCGAGGAAAAAGGCTCTCACTGTCCACCCTATCCAATCCTCTGATCATCTTGTATGCCTCAATTAAGTCACCTCTTAACCTTCTTCTCTCTAATGAAAACAGCCTCAAGTCCCTCAGCCTTTCCTCATAAGATCTTCCCTCCATACCAGGCAACATTCTGGTAAATCTCCTCTGCACCCTTTCCAATGCTTCCACATCCTTCCTATAATGCGGCGACCAGAATTGCACGCAATACTCCAAATGCGGCCGCACCAGAGTTTTGTACAGCTGCAACATGACCTCATGGCTCCGAAACTCAATCCCTCTACCAATAAAAGCTAACACACCGTACGCCTTCTTAACAACCCTCTCAACCTGGGTGGCAACTTTCAGGGATCTACGTACATGGACACCGAGATCTCTCTGCTCATCTTTGGGAGGAAACTGGAGCACCCGAGGAAAACCCATGCAGACACAGGGAGAATGTGCAGACTCCGCACAGTCACCCGAGGTTGGAATCAAACCCGGGTCCCTGGCGCTGTGAGACAGCAGTACTAACCCACCCATTGCCACGAATAGATTGCATGGCGGAGCAGGCCCGGTGGGCCAAACGGCCCACTCTGGCTCCTGTATTCTGTGTTTCTACTTTGCTCCAGGAGAGGAGTGGTTGCCCTCGAGCGCAGACGGTTTCCTTACAGCTGCAAGGCTCCTTTATATCCCCCCCACCCCCGTGTTTCTTCTTCCTGTTGGTGGGTGTAGCCTCAGTGGCTGTTCGGTGTAATCTTTGTGTCGGAACTTTGTCCTGTTTATCCATTATGTCCAAGTTCAACTCCCGGTCCTGTACAAGCACATGGGGCATCCCTACTTAGCAGAGAGTCTCCACCCAGTGCCCCAGCAGCCGTCCCCGATCCACAACCCGTATCTCCTCACCGTAATGGTGACATTAACAGACCTTAATGCAACTGACAAGACACTGACCACCATAAACCCAGTGTGAAGGTCGAGGCAGCTTCATAGTCCACCGCTTGAGAGGTCACGTCCCGGCGGCTGTCCAGTATCGGCCAGGTGGGCAAGCAGTGCGAAACCAGCAACCCCCCCCCCTCCGCCCCACCAACTGGTTCCTCCCACAGTCCAAAGATGTGCAGGTTCGGTGGGATTACGGGGACAGGGCGGGGGAGTGGGCCAAGTAGGGCTGCTCTTTCAGATGGTCGCTGCAGGCAGGAAAAGCCTAAAGTACTACGGTGCTGATGGCAGATAGGAAGGTAGGTAC
>NC_092732.1:30995072-31048359 GCF_047496885.1 Scyliorhinus torazame | reverse complement strand
CTGGGGAATTGAAGGAGGAAGTTTTCAATTAGACAGGGTTTGTTTTTCTCTCCATGCTCCCCCGCCCCCTCCCTTTGAAAGATCTCACAAAATCATAGAACGCGTACAGTGCAGAAGAGGGCCATTCGGCCCATCGAATCTGCACCAGCCCTTGGAAAGAGCATTCTACCAGACCCACTCCCCGTCCAATCCCCATAACCTGACCTGCACATCTTTGGACTGTGGGAGGAAACCGGGGAGAATGTGCAAACTCCACACACACAGTCACAGACAGGCGGGAATCGAACCCGGGTCTCTGGCACGGTGAGGCAGCGGTGCCAGCCATTGTGCCAATCTATTCAATCAGTCCAGTCACACACACCCCCCCCCACCACCCTACCCTCCCACACCCCTGCAATTTTTCCACCTTCAAGTATTTATCCAATTGTACGTTGAAAGTTCCAGGTCACAGCAACACGGCGTGTAAAAATATATATTTTCCCTCATCCTCTTCTTCCCCCCCACCCCCCCTCCAGCCCCCCACTCCACAATGTTTCCAATTAAGGGTCAATCCTCCGTTCCACGAGGGCAGCCAGTGCTAACCACGGCGTCACCGTGCCGATCTTTGCCAGTTTCCTATATGCTCGACTGGAAGACCCCCGTGAATTTGAACTGTGTCACAATCAATCTCCCCTCCCCTCCCCCCCCCCCCACCCCCCCTTAACATTCACTGCTTTACAGAGAACAATCCCCCCCCCCCCAACACCAGCCTCAATATGGTTCGGGTAGATCTCCGCCGCGGCCCGCTTACCTAATTTATGGTCGTGGTTGGGGAGCTGGAGAGCGTGCGGGTTGATGCAGGGATGCTGGGTTGACAGTGGGGGTGGGCCTGAGGCCGTGCCGGAGGCTGGATGTGAGTGTGCGGGGTTTGGGGAGGCGGCAGCGAGGCCATGGGCTGGGTCAGGCACTTGGGCTGCAGGTGGGACTGGGTGGGGCTGGTCTGCGCCGGCGGCTTCTGGGCGACGGGCGGCACAGTGCTCCGGATGGTCACCGTGGCAGGGATCACCGTGGTGACGGAGCCCGGGAAGGCGTTCGTGGCGGGCCTGATGGACGTCACCGGGGACCACAGCTGGGGGACTCCCACCGCAGACTTGACGAACTGCGTAGCTGCTGGAGGGGAAAGTCAGAGAGAGAGACAGAGAAATTAAATTGAAGAAATAAACATCTGTGACAACTAACTCTTCCTTCACACAATAGTCAACAGACAAAGAACACTGACATTTCATTTTTGACACAAGGCACGCCTGATAGTCTGCACTGTAAATTCTATGATAATCTATGATATGTTGTTTGTGTTTATTAATCCTTGTAAAATGGTGTTTTTTTTTTTAATCCATTTCTAGCGAGATTAGCCCTCCCTGATTTTCAGATCGGTCTTACCCCTGAATCAAAGGATTTTGTGGGGAGGGGGGCAAATGCCCGGACGACAAACAAACACCGCCCGTCACTGAAAAATGCAAATTTAAATTTAACAGGCGGTGTGTCGCCGAGCCACTCTCCTCCCCTCACGAGCCATTCAGCCCATCCACAGTGGCGGCAGACCGAGCGAAGATGCCCTCTACGGCGATGCCGCCAGTCAGGGTGGACCACGACCGTGTGCAACAGACCACAGCAGGAGTGTAGCGTCGCTATTTGGGAATTGCATCAATGGTGCGGATTACGCAGCAAGGGACGAGGCACGTTTAGACCCACTCTGTCCAAAGGCTTCACCACAATCCTGGGGAAGGGAGGCTTTTAGGTTTATGGCCTGATGCTGAAGCAACGAACACTAAATTCCAGGGAGAGATGGTCAAATAAAAAGAGATAGAGGTCGACCTAACAGTGACATGGTGCGAATGGAGAGCAGGAGGAAGCACTTGATCAACACCCATGCCATCAGGTAACCTACGTGTACCACAATGCATGCACTTTACCAAAATTAACAGTTCAGTTAAACAGTTAGAGCGGACAGCAAAGCCAATCAGTGAGTATGCCGCACTACACTGTCAACGCGCTGCGACAGAGAGAGCTGTATTTAACGGGGGGGGAGACTCACACTGCACTGTCAACGCACTGCGACAGAGAGAGCTGTATTTAACGGGGGGGGGGGGGGGCTCACACTGCACTGTCAACGCCCTGTGTCAGAGAGCTGTATTTAACTGGGGGGCTCACACTGCACTTTCAACGAACTGTGACAGAGAGAGCTGTATTTAACTGGAGGGGCTCACACTGCACTGTCAACACACTGTGACAGAGAAAGCTGTATTTAACTGGGGGGACTCACACTGCACTGTCAACGCACTGTGTCAGAGAGAGCTGTATTTAACTGGGGGGACTCACACTGCACTGTCAACGCACTGTGTCAGAGAGAGCTGTATTTAACTGGGGGACTCACTACACTGTCAACGCACTATGACAGAGAGAGCTGCATTTAACTGGGGGACTCACACTGCACTGTCAACGCACTGTGACAGAGAGAGCTGTATTTAACTGGGGGACTCACTGCACTGTCAACAGACTGTGACACTGAGAGCTGCATTTAACTGGGGAGGGGACTCACTGCTGTGTCAACGCACTGTGACAGAGAGAGCTGTATTTAACTGGGGGGGCTCACACTGCACTGTCAACGCTCTGTGACAGAGAGAGCTGTATTTAACTGGGGGGCTCACACTGCACTGTCAACGCACTGTGACAGAGAGAGCTGTATTTAACTGGGGGGGCTTACACTGCACTGTCAATGCACTGTGACAGAGAGAGCTCTATTTAACGGGGGGGACTCACACTGCACTGTCAACGCACTGTGTCAGAGAGAGCTGTATTTAACTGGGGGACTCACACTGCACTGTCAACACACTGTGACAGAGAGAGCTGTATTTAACGGGGGGGACTCACACTGCACTGTCAACGCACTGTGTCAGAGAGAGCTGTATTTAACTGGGGGACTCACTGCACTGTCAACAGACTGTGACACTGAGAGCTGCATTTAACTGGGGAGGGGACTCACTGCACTGTCAACGCACTGTGACAGAGAGAGCTGTATTTAACTGGGGAGGGGCTCACACTGCACTGTCAACGCACTGTGACAGAGAGAGCTGTATTTAACTGGGGGACTCACACTGCACTGTCAACGCACTTTGACAGAGAGCTGTATTTAACTGGGAGGCTCACACTGCACTGTCAACGCACTGTGACAGAGAGAGCTGTATTTAACTGGGGGGGGTACACGCTGCACTGTCAACGCACTGTGTCAGAGAGAGCTGTATTTAACTGGGGGGCTCACACTGCACTGTCAACGCACTGTGACAGAGAGAGCTGTATTTAACTGGGGGGGCTCACACTGCACTGTCAACGCACTGTGATAGAGAGAGCTGTATTTAACTGGGGGGGGGGGGGACACTGCACTGTCAACGCACTGTGACAGAGAGCTGTATTTAACGGGGGGGGACTCACACTGCACTGTCAACGCACTGTGTCAGAGAGAGCTGTATTTAACTGGGGGACTCACTGCACTGTCAACGCACTATGACAGAGAGAGCTGTATTTAACTGGGGGGGGACTCACTGCACTGTCAACGCACTGTGTCAGAGAGAGCTGCATTTAACTGGGGGACTCACACTGCACTGTCAACGCACTGTGACAGAGAGAGCTGTATTTAACTGGGGGACACACTGCACTGTCAACAGACTGTGACACTGAGAGCTGCATTTAACTGGGGAGGGGACTCACTGCTGTGTCAACGCTCTGTGACAGAGAGAGCTGTATTTAACTGGGGGACTCACACTGTACTGTCAACGCACTGACAGAGAGAGCTGTATTGAACTGGGAGACTCACTTCACTGTCAACGCACTGTGACAGAGAGAGAGCTGTATTTAACTGGGGGGGGGGGGGGCCTCACACTGCACTGTCAACTCAGTGACCGAGAGAGCTGTATTTTACTGGGGGGCTCACACTGCACTGTCAACGTACTGTGACAGAGAGAGCTGTATTTAACTGGGGGACTCACACTGCACTGTCAACGCACTGTGACAGAGAAAGCTGTATTCAACTGGGGGGCTCACACTGCACAGTCAACGCACTGTGTCAGAGAGAGCTGTATTTAACTGGGGGGGTACACACTGCACTGTCAATGCACTGTGTCAGAGAGAGCTGTATTTAACTGGGGGGGGGGGGGGGGACACAGCACTGTCCACGCACTGGACAGAGAGCTGTGTTTAACTGGGGGGGCTCACACTGCACTGTCAACGCACTGTGACAGAGAGAGCTGTAATTAACTGAGGGGGGGCTCACACTGCACTGTCAACGCGCTGTGACAGAGAGCTGTATTTAACTGGGGGGGCTCACATTGCACTGACAACGCACTGTGTCAGAGAGAGCTGTATTTAACTGGGGGGACTCACACTGCACTGTCAACACACTGTGACAGAGAGAGCTGTAATTAACTGGGGGGGACTCACACTGCACTGTCAACGCACTATTTCAGAGAGAGCTGTATTTAACTGGGGGGCTCACACAGCACTGTCAACGCACTGTGACAGAGAGAGCTGTATTTAACTGGGGGGGCTCACACTGCACTGTCAACGCTCTGTGACAGAGAGAGCTGTATTTAACTGGGGGGCTCACACTGCACTGTCAACGCACTGTGACAGAGAGAGCTGTATTTACCTGGGGGGCTCACACTGCACTGTCAACGCACTTTGTCAGAGAGAGCTGTATATAACTGGGGGGGGTACACGCTGCACTGTCAACGCACTGTGTCAGAGAGAGCTGTATTTAACTGGGGGGACTCACACTGCACTGTCAACACACTGTGACAGAGAGAGCTGTAATTAACTGGGGGGGACTCACACTGCACTGTCAACGCACTATTTCAGAGAGAGCTGTATTTAACTGGGGGGCTCACACAGCACTGTCAACGCACTGTGACAGAGAGAGCTGTATTTAACTGGGGGGGGCTCACACTGCACTGTCAACGCTCTGTGACAGAGAGAGCTGTATTTAACTGGGGGGCTCACACTGCACTGTCAACGCACTGTGACAGAGAGAGCTGTATTTACCTGGGGGGCTCACACTGCACTGTCAACGCACTTTGTCAGAGAGAGCTGTATATAACTGGGGGGGTACACGCTGCACTGTCAACGCACTGTGTCAGAGAGAGCTGTATTTAACTGGGGGGACACACAGCACTGACCACGCACTGTGACAGAGAGAGCTGTGTTTAGCTGGGGGGGCTCACACTGCACTGTCAACGCACTGTGACAGAGAGAGCTGTATTTAACTGGGGGGGGACACACTGCACTGTCAACGCACTGTGACAGAGAGAGCTGTATTTAACTGGGGGGGCTCACACTGCACTGTCAACGCACTGTGACAGAGAGAGCTGTATTTAACTGGGGGGCTCACACTGCACTGTCAACGCACTGTGTCAGAGAGAGCTGTATTTAACTGGGGGGGGGAGGGACACACAGCACTGTCAACGCACTGTGTCAGAGACAGCTGTATTTAACTGGGGGGCTCACACTGCACTGTCAACGCACTGTGACAGAGAGAGCTGTATTTAACTGGGGGTGGTGCTCACACTGCACTGTCAACGCACTGTGACAGAGAGAGCTGTATTTAACTGGGGGTGGTGCTCACACTGCACTGTCAACGCACTGTCAGAGAGAGCTGTATTTAACTGGAGGGGGCTCACACTGCACTGTCAACGCACTGTGTCAGAGAGAGCTGTATTTAACTGGGGGGCTCACACTGCACTGTCAACGCACTGTGTCAGAGAGAGCTGTCTATAACTGGGGGGGGGGGGACACTGCACTATCAACGCACTGTGTCAGAGAGAGCTGTATTTAACTGGGGGGGCTCACACTGCACTGTCAACGCACTGTGTCAGAGAGAGCTGTATTTAACGGGGTGGGGGGGGGGGGGGGACACTGCACTGTCAACGCACTGTGACAGAGAGAGCTGTATTTACTGGGGGGTTTACACTGCACTGTTAACGCACTGTGTCAGAGAGAGCTGTATTTAACTGGGGGCTCACACTGCACTGTCAACGCACTGTGACAGAGAGAGCAGTATTTACTGGTGGGTTCACACTGCACTGTTAACGCACTGTGTCAGAGAGAGCTGTATTTAACTGGGGGGGGTTCACAATGCACTGTCAACACACTGTGACAGAGAGAGCTGTATTTAACTGGGGGGGGCACACTGCACTGTCAACGCACTGAGTCAGGGAGAGCTATATTTAACTGGGGGGCTCACACTGCACTGTCAACGCACTGTGACAGAGAGAGCTGTATTTAACTGGGAGGGGGGGGGGCTCACACTGCACTGTCAATGCACTGTGTCAGAGAGAGCTGTATTTAACTGGGGGGGGGGGGGGGGGGGGGGGGGGGGCTCACACTGCACTGTCAACTCAGTGACCGAGAGAGCTGTATTTTACTGGGGGGCTCACACTGCACTGTCAACGCACTGTGACAGAGAGAGCTGTATTTAACTGGGGGACTCACACTGCACTGTCAACGCACTGTGACAGAGAGAGCTGTATTGAACTGGGGGTGGTGCTCACACTGCACTGTCAACGCACTGTGACAGAGAGAGCTGTATTTAACTGGGGGTGGTGCTCACACTGCACTGTCAACGCACTGTGTCAGAGAGAGCTGTATTTAACTGGAGGGGGCTCACACTGCACTGTCAACGCACTGTGTCAGAGAGAGCTGTATTTAACTGGGGGGCTCACACTGCACTGTCAACGCACTGTGTCAGAGAGAGCTGTCTATAACTGGGGGGGGGGGACACACTGCACTGTCAACGCACTGTGTCAGAGAGAGCTGTATTTAACTGGGGGGGCTCACACTGCACTGTCAACGCACTGTGTCAGAGAGAGCTGTATTTAACGGGGTGGGGGGGGGCGGACACTGCACTGTCAACGCACTGTGACAGAGAGAGCTGTATTTACTGGGGGGTTTACACTGCACTGTTAACGCACTGTGTCAGAGAGAGCTGTATTTAACTGGGGGCTCACACTGCACTGTCAACGCACTGTGACAGAGAGAGCAGTATTTACTGGTGGGTTCACACTGCACTGTTAACGCACTGTGTCAGAGAGAGCTGTATTTAACTGGGGGGGGTTCACAATGCACTGTCAACACACTGTGACAGAGAGAGCTGTATTTAACTGGGGGGGGCACACTGCACTGTCAACGCACTGAGTCAGGGAGAGCTATATTTAACTGGGGGGCTCACACTGCACTGTCAACGCACTGTGACAGAGAGAGCTGTATTTAACTGGGAGGGGGGGGGGGCTCACACTGCACTGTCAATGCACTGTGTCAGAGAGAGCTGTATTTAACTGGGGGGCTCACACTGCACTGTCAACGCACTGTGACAGAGAGAGCTGTATTTAACTGGGGGGGGTGCTCACACTGCACTGTCAACGGACTGTGACAGAGAGAGCAGTATTTACTGGGGGGTTCACACTGCACTGTTAATGCACTGTGTCAGAGAGAGCTGTATTTAACTGGGGGGGCTCACAATGCACTGTCAACACACTGTGACAGAGAGAGCTGTATTTAACTGGGGGGGGGGGGGACACACTGCACTGTCAACGCACTGTGTCAGAGAGAGCTGTATTTAACTGGGGGGGGGGGGGGGAGACACACTGCACTGTCAACGCACTGTGTCAGAGAGAGCTGTATTTAACTGGGGGGGGCTCACACTGCACTGTCAACGCACTGTGTCAGAGAGAGCTGTATTTAACTGGGGGGGCTCACACTGCACTGTCAACGCACTGTGTCAGAGAGAGCTGTATTTAACTGGAGGGGGCTCACACTGCACTGTCAACGCACTGTGACAGAGAGAGCTGTATTTAACTGGGGGGCTCACACTGCACTGTCAATGCACTGTGTCAGAGAGAGCTGCATTTAACTGGGGGGGTGCTCACACTGCACTGTCAACGCACTGTGACAGAGAGAGCTGTATTTAACTGGGGGGCTCACACTGCACTGTCAACGCACTGTGTCAGAGAGAGCTGTCTATAACTGGGGGGGACGACACACTGCACTGTCAACGCACTGTGTCAGAGAGAGCTGTATTTAACTGGGGGGGCTCACACTGCACTGTCAACGCACTGTGTCAGAGAGAGCTGTATTTAACGGGGGGGGGGGGGGGGGAGACACTGCACTGTCAACGCACTGTGACAGAGAGAGCTGTATTTACTGGGGGGTTTACACTGCACTGTTAACGCACTGTGTCAGAGAGAGCTGTATTTAACTGGGGGGCTCACACTGCACTGTCAACGCACTGTGTCAGAGAGAGCTGTCTATAACTGGGGGGGGGGACACACTGCACTGTCAACGCACTGTGTCAGAGAGAGCTGTATTTAACTGGGGGGGCTCACACTGCACTGTCAACGCACTGTGTCAGAGAGAGCTGTATTTAACGGGGTGGGGGGGGGCGGACACTGCACTGTCAACGCACTGTGACAGAGAGAGCTGTATTTACTGGGGGGTTTACACTGCACTGTTAACGCACTGTGTCAGAGAGAGCTGTATTTAACTGGGGGCTCACACTGCACTGTCAACGCACTGTGACAGAGAGAGCAGTATTTACTGGTGGGTTCACACTGCACTGTTAACGCACTGTGTCAGAGAGAGCTGTATTTAACTGGGGGGGGTTCACAATGCACTGTCAACACACTGTGACAGAGAGAGCTGTATTTAACTGGGGGGGGCACACTGCACTGTCAACGCACTGAGTCAGGGAGAGCTATATTTAACTGGGGGGCTCACACTGCACTGTCAACGCACTGTGACAGAGAGAGCTGTATTTAACTGGGAGGGGGGGGGGCTCACACTGCACTGTCAATGCACTGTGTCAGAGAGAGCTGTATTTAACTGGGGGGCTCACACTGCACTGTCAACGCACTGTGACAGAGAGAGCTGTATTTAACTGGGGGGGGTGCTCACACTGCACTGTCAACGGACTGTGACAGAGAGAGCAGTATTTACTGGGGGGTTCACACTGCACTGTTAATGCACTGTGTCAGAGAGAGCTGTATTTAACTGGGGGGGCTCACAATGCACTGTCAACACACTGTGACAGAGAGAGCTGTATTTAACTGGGGGGGGGGGGGACACACTGCACTGTCAACGCACTGTGTCAGAGAGAGCTGTATTTAACTGGGGGGGGGGGGGGAGACACACTGCACTGTCAACGCACTGTGTCAGAGAGAGCTGTATTTAACTGGGGGGGGCTCACACTGCACTGTCAACGCACTGTGTCAGAGAGAGCTGTATTTAACTGGGGGGGCTCACACTGCACTGTCAACGCACTGTGTCAGAGAGAGCTGTATTTAACTGGAGGGGGCTCACACTGCACTGTCAACGCACTGTGACAGAGAGAGCTGTATTTAACTGGGGGGCTCACACTGCACTGTCAATGCACTGTGTCAGAGAGAGCTGCATTTAACTGGGGGGGTGCTCACACTGCACTGTCAACGCACTGTGACAGAGAGAGCTGTATTTAACTGGGGGGCTCACACTGCACTGTCAACGCACTGTGTCAGAGAGAGCTGTCTATAACTGGGGGGGACGACACACTGCACTGTCAACGCACTGTGTCAGAGAGAGCTGTATTTAACTGGGGGGGCTCACACTGCACTGTCAACGCACTGTGTCAGAGAGAGCTGTATTTAACGGGGGGGGGGGGGGGGAGACACTGCACTGTCAACGCACTGTGACAGAGAGAGCTGTATTTACTGGGGGGTTTACACTGCACTGTTAACGCACTGTGTCAGAGAGAGCTGTATTTAACTGGGGGGCTCACACTGCACTGTCAACGCACTGTGACAGAGAGAGCAGTATTTACTGGGGGGTTCACACTGCACTGTTAACGCAATGTGTCAGAGAGAGCTGGATTTAACTGAGTGGGGCTCACAATGCACTGTCAACACACTGTGACAGAGAGAGCTGTATTTAACTGGGGGGGGGACACTGCACTGTCAACGCACTGTGTCAGAGAGAGCTGTATTGAACTGGGGGGCTCACACTGCACTGTCAACGCACTGTGTCAGAGAGAGCTGTATTTAACTGGGGGGGTGCTCACACTGCACTGTCAATGCACTGTGTCAGAGAGCTGTATTTAACTGGGGGGCTCACACTGCACTGTCAACGCACTGTGTCAGAGAGAGCTGTATTTAAATGGGGGGCTCACACTGCACTGTCAACGCACTGTGTCAGAGAGAGCTGTATTTAACTGGGGGGGCTCTCACTGCACTGTCAACGCACTGTGTCAGAGAGAGCTGTATTTAACTGGGGGGACTCACACTGCACTGTCAACGCACTGTGACAGAGAGAGCTGTATTTAACTGGGGGGGTGCTCACACTGCACTGTGAACGCACTGTGACAGAGAGAGCTGTATTTAACTGGGGGACACACTGCACTGTCAACGCACTGCGTCAGAGAGCTGTATTTAACTGGGGGGGGGGGGGGGGGGGGAAGAGAGACACACTGCACTGTCAACGCACTGTGTCAGAGAGAGCTGTATTTAACTGGGGGGGGCTCACACTGCACTGTCAACGCACTGTGTCAGAGAGAGCTGTCTTTAACTGGAGGGGGCTCACACTGCACTGTCAACGCACTGTGACAGAGAGAGCTGTATTTAACGGGGGACACGGGACGGGGGACACTGCACTGTCAACGCACTGTGACAGGGAGAGCTGTATTTACTGGGGGGTTTACACTGCACTGTTAACGCACTGTGTCAGAAAGAGCTGTATTTAACTGGGGGGCTCACACTGCACTGTCAACGCACTGTGACAGAGAGAGCTGTATTTAACTGGGGGGGCTCACACTGCACTGTCAACGCACTGTGTCAGAGAGAGCTGTATTTAACTGGGAGGCTCACACTGCACTGTCAACGCACTGTGTCAGAGAGAGCTGTATTTAATGGGGGGGGGGGACACTGCACTGTCAACGCACTGTGACAGAGAGAGCTGTATTTAACTGGGGGGGCTCACACTGCACTGTCAACGCACTGTGTCAGAGAGAGCTGTATTTAACGGGGGGGACGGGGGGGACGACACTGCACTGTTAACGCACTGTGTCAGAGAGAGCTGTATTTACTGGGGGGTTTACACTGCACTGTTAACGCACTGTGTCAGAGAGAGCTGTATTGAACTGGGGGCAGGGGCGAGAGAGAGAGCAGACGGACCACGCGCGTGCGCGGGCGAGCCGCAGACGGACCCCGCGCGCGCGCCGCAGACGGACCCCGCGCGTGCGCGCGCGCGCGCCGCAGACGGACCCCGCGCGTGCGCGCGCGAGAGCCGCAGACGGACCCCGCGCGTGCGCGCGCGAGAGCCGCAGACGGACCCCGCGCGTGCGCGCGCGAGAGCCGCAGACGGACCCCGCGCGTGCGCGCGCGAGAGCCGCAGACGGACCCCGCGCACGCGCGCGCGAGAGCCGCAGACGGACCCCGCGCACGCGCGCGCGAGAGCCGCAGACGGACCCCGCGCACGCGCGCGCGAGAGCCGCAGACGGACCCCGCGCGCACGCGCGCGCGAGAGCCGCAGACGGACCCCGCGCGCGCGAGAGCCGCAGACGGACCCCGCGCGCGCGAGAGCCGCAGACGGACCCCGCGCGCGCGAGAGCCGCAGACGGACCCCGCGCGCGCGAGAGCCGCAGACGGACCCCGCGCGCGCGAGAGCCGCAGACGGACCCCGCGCGCGCGAGAGCCGCAGACGGACCCCGCGCGCGCGAGAGCCGCAGACGGACCCCGCGCGCGCGAGAGCCGCAGACGGACCCCGCGCGCGCGAGAGCCGCAGACGGACCCCGCGCGCGCGAGAGCCGCAGACGGACCCCGCGCGCGCGAGAGCCGCAGACGGACCCCGCGCGCGCGAGAGCCGCAGACGGACCCCGCGCGCGCGAGAGCCGCAGACGGACCCCGCGCGCGCGAGAGCCGCAGACGGACCCCGCGCGCGCGAGAGCCGCAGACGGACCCCGCGCGCGCGAGAGCCGCAGACGGACCCCGCGCGCGCGAGAGCCGCAGACGGACCCCGCGCGCGCGAGAGCCGCAGACGGACCCCGCGCGCGCGAGAGCCGCAGGCCGACGACGCGCGTGACAGACAGAAAAGAGACTGACCACGAGAGAGAGACTGCAACAGTGCGAGTGTGAAGGGACAGAGCAAGAATCTAAACGTACACAGCCTCACGCACCCCTCACACACAGGCAACTTGCATTGGCTCTTGCCACCGTTGGTCCTCTACGGGAAGGCTCTCGGCCGATCAGGAGATCCCCCAATCCGGCGAAAGGGCCAACCTTCGGCTGGTTGTATTAATGCAGACGTTGGGGTGTGGGCCGCGTAAAGGTCGTGGGATTTTAAACTGGGGGCAATACTGTCGGCGACTGTATGCGCCAGGGGAGAACGGGAGATCCAGGCCGAACACGGGCGTGAGGCGGCTTGACCAGCTCCCCAGGCTTTCTTCCTTGGTTATGCTGCAATCAGCTGAACTATGAGCACGCTCCCTACCCGACCGGTCACCTCACCATCCCGGAACCGAGAAGAAAAAAAATAAATGTCCCCAGCGCATCTGGACTTGCTACAGCTGTCAGTCGCACACCGGGTATAATAAGACAATTGAACAGCAAGCATACAACAGGACTTTCTATAAACCTACCTGGTGCACTGCTCCACATACCTGGTACTAAAGTCAGAGGTTTAGTCTGGTATGGGACTGTTCCCTGACCACCTTGTACGTTGAGTACAATCCCAACTGGATTCTGTACAGATCTCAGATCTTTCATCGTGAAGCCCTGAGGGGGGGGGGGGGGGGAACAGAATTGTTTTGTTTTTAATTAGGGCAGACAAATAATGAAAACTCACGCAAAAAGTTTTGAGTCTTTTCAAGGCGGGGTGGGTGGGCAGTGACACTATGCGGGTGGGCCTCTGGACATTTGCCACCTGGGTGGGGTTTACCGAGAAGTTCCGACAGGGTCGCTGCGGAGAGGCTGCTCCTCCAGCTTGGGAACATCTAGAATTGGGGGGGGGGGTCTGTGACAGACTCAGGATGTAGGTTGGCCATTATGGACAGGGAGGAGGAGAAACGGAGGGTGGCGAAGCCTTGGAATTCTGCATTCCCCAGAGAGCCGTGGCTCAGTGTCCAAAGATATGCAGGTTAGGTGGGGTTACGGCGTTACAAGGATGGAGCCTTGGTAGGGTGCTCTTTCAGAAGGTCGGTGTAGACTCGATGGGCCGACTGGCCTCCTTCTGCACTGTCGGGATTCTGCTCTACAGTTCAATGCCCTGAGTGAGTCAGAGATACGGGGACCTTGGTTGATGTGGTGGAGGACTCACCAGCACCATAGGGGATAGTTTTCTTTCACGTGACGTGCGCGGTCACTGGCTGGGCCCAGCATTTATCCCCATCCCAAATTGCCGGAGAAGGTGGTGGGTGTGCAGCCATCTTGAACCCACTGCAGTCCCACCTGATGTAGGTACACCCACCGTGCTGTTAGGGAGCGAGTTCCGGGAATCTGACCCCGGCGACAGTGAAGGAACGGCCGATATATTCCCGAGTCGGGATGGCGAGCGGCTCGGAGGGGGAAATTGCAGGTGGGGGTGTTCCCCATTTGTCTGCTGCCCCCTCGTCCTTCTAGATGGTAGAGGTGGCGGGTTTGGAAGGTACTGTCGAAGGAGCCTCGGCGAGTCGCCACTGTGCATCTTGTGGACGGTACACATGGCTGCCGCTGTGCGTCGAGGGGTGGAGGGAGTGAATGTTGGTGGTTAGTGTGTCGATCTATGTCCTGGATGGTGTTGAGCTTGTCGAATGCTGTTGGGAGCCGCACTCATCCAGGCAAGTGGAGAGCATTCCACCACACTCCTGACTTGTGTCCTTGTAGATGGTGGACAGGCTTGGGGGGGGGTCAGGAGGTGGGTTACTCTCTGCAAGATCCCAGCCTGTCTGTATCTAACCCCGTGCTGTATCTCTCCTGGGAGACATTGATGGGAACAGTGTAGAGGGAGCTTTATTCTGTATCGAACCCCGTGCTGTACCTGCCCTGGGAGTGTTTGATGGGGACAGTGTAGAGGGAGCTTTACTCTGTATCTAACCCAGTGCTGTACCTGTCCTGGGAGTGTTTGATGGGGACAGTGTAGAGGGAGCTTTGCTCTGTATCTAACCCCGTGCTGTACCTGTCCCGGGAGTGTTTGATGGGGACAGTGCAGAGGGAGCTTTACTCTGTATCTAACCCCGTGCTGTACCTGTCCTGGGAGTGTTTGATGGGGACAGTGTGGAGGGAGCTTTACTCTGTATCTAACCCCGTGCTGTACCAGTACCAGGAGTGTTTGATGGGGACAGTGTAGAGGGAGCTTTACTCTGTATCTAACCCCGTGCTGTACCTGTACCAGGAGTGTTTGATGCGGACAGTGTAGAGGGAGCTTTACTCTGTATCTAACCCCGTGCTGTACCTGTCCTGGGAGTGTTTGATGGGGACAGTGTAGAGGGAGCTTTACTCTGTATCTAACCCCGTTCTGTACCTGTCCTGGGAGTGTTTGATGGGGACAGTGTAGAGGGAGCTTTACTCTGTATCTAACCCCGTGCTGTACCTGTCCTGGGAGTGTTTGCTGGGGACAGTGTAGAGGGAGCTTTACTCTGTATCTAACCCCGTGCTGTACCTGTCCTGGGAGTGTTTGATGCCAACAGCAAGTCCCTGACATGGGTCAAGTTCTGATGCCAACCTTTTAACATATTTGTGACATCGCAACCACTTCCCGGAAGCTTGCACAGAAACACCAAGAAAGACTCCTTTTCTTACTTGAGTGGTGATGAAGATGGGCTGGCCCGATACATTGCTCGTCGCTCCTGGCTTGGTCTCCTGCAGTACCTGCATGGCGGTGGGAGTATATATCGGTGGCATGGTCATTTGGGAGCCGAGACCTGCCGGATTCTGTGCCACGATCAGAGGCTGCCCACTCGAATTCACCAGTGGACCGCTGACTGAAAAGGAGGAAAGATTTTTAAACTTACTCCCTACAATTCCAATTAAGCAAACCAATGTAGTTCAATGACCACTTATTAATGAAGTTAGCAATCAGGTTTACTTGTTTCTCTCTGCGCAAAGACCTTCAAGAGTAAGGTGAAGACCTGCCTTGTCAGGCTAAAATCCTACGGCAAACTCTAACCCATAGACAGACCTGGCTCCACTCATTAATTACTTCAGAAGCCATTCTTCGGTCTCCTCCCACTAAGATGTCCCGTGACCTGTTTAGCCACGACAAAGCACCTCATAAGTTACCTACACCCCGGGATCATCTAAGGTTAAAACAACGTGCCATTAGCCATCTCTCTGCAAAAAGGTAAATTGTTAAAAATTAATGATTACCTCACTTTTACGACTCCTTAATCACAGCTTTAGCAGACGTACTTGTCTGTATGCATCTTAAACCAGGGTGTTTAATAACCTTACTGCAACAAATATATAACTTTCTACATTCATCACAGCAGGGGCAACTGACTTTTTCTTTTATAAATTTAGAGTACCCGATCAGCAGTGGTCAGCATTGCTGCCTCACGGCGCCAAGGTCCCAGGTTTGATGCTCTGGGTCACTGTCAGTATGGAGTTTGCACATTCTCCCGTGTTTGCGTGGGTTACGACCCCACAACCCAAAGATATGCAGGGTCCGTGGATTGGCCTGCTAAATTGCCCCTTAATTGGAAAAAAATGAATTGGGTACTCCAAGTTTCATTTTTAAAAATTTAGAGTTACCCAATTCATTTTTTCCAATTAAGGGGCAATTTAGCGTGGCCAATCCACCTACCCTGCACATCTTTGGATTGTGGGGGTGAAACCCACACAGACACGGGGAGAATGTGCAAACTCCATACGGATAATGACCCGGGGCTGGGGTTCAAACCCGGGTCCTCGGCGCCGCAGTCCCAGTGCTAACCACTGTGCCACCGCGCTGCTCTGGAGTAACTGGAGGGAGGGGGTTTAGGAACTTTATGATCAGGGATAGTCAGCATGGCTTTGTGAAGGGTAGGTCATGCCTCACAAACCTTATTGAGTTCTTTGAGAAGGTGACTGAACAGGTAGACGAGGGTAGAGCAGTTGATGTGGTGTATATGGATTTCAGCAAAGCGTTTGATAAGGTTCCCCACGGTAGGCTATTGCAGAAAATACGGAGGCTGGGGATTGAGGGAGATTTAGAGATGTGGATCAGAAATTGGCTAGCTGAAAGAAGACAGAGGGTAGTGGTTGATGGGAAATGTTCAGAATGGAGTACAGTCACAAGTGGAGTACCACAAGGATCTGTTCTGGGGCCGTTGCTGTTTGTCATTTTTATCAATGACCTAGAGGAAGGCGCAGAAGGGTGGGTGAGTAAATTTGCAGACGATACTAAAGTCGGTGGTGTTGTCGATAGTGTGGAAGGATGTAGCAGGTTACAGAGGGATATAGATAAGCTGCAGAGCTGGGCTGAGAGGTGGCAAATGGAGTTTAATGTAGAGAAGTGTGAGGTGATTCACTTTGGAAGGAATAACAGGAATGCGGAATAATTGGCTAATGGTAAAGATCTTGAAAGTGTGGATGAGCAGAGGGATCTAGGTGTCCATGTACATAGATCCCTGAAAGTTGCCACCCAGGTTGATAGGGTTATGAAGAAGGCCTATGGAGTGTTGGCCTTTATTGGTAGAGGGATTGAGTTCCGGAGTCGGGAGGTCATGTTGCAGCTGTACAGAACTCTGGTACGGCCGCATTTGGAGTATTGCGTACTGTTCTGGTCACCGCATTATAGGAAGGACGTGGAGGCTTTGGAGCAGGTGCAGAGGAGATTTACCAGGATGTTGCCTGGTATGGAGGGAAGATCTTATGAGGAAAGGCTGATGGACTTGAGGTTGTTTTCGTTGGAGAGAAGAAGGTTAAGAGGAGACTTAATAGAGGCATACAAAATGACCAGGGGGTTGGATAGGGTGGACAGTGAGAGCCTTCTCCCGCGGATGGAAATGGCTGGCACGAGGGGACATAGCTTTAAACTGAGGGGTAATAGATATAGGACAGAGGTCAGAGGTAGGTTCTTTACGCAAAGAGTAGTGAGGCCGTGGAATGCCCTACCTGCTACAGTAGTGAACTCGCCAACATTGAGGGCATTTAAAAGTTTATTGGATAAACATATGGATGATAATGGCATAGTGTAGGTTAGATGGCTTTTGTTTCGGTGCAACATCGTGGGCCGAAGGGCCTGTACTGCGCTGTATTGTTCTATGTTCTATGTTCTAACTGGCGCTCGAGAAGGTGGAGACTTGAAAAAGAGATAACAGTCGACTCCCACCTCCCGTCGCCACTATCCCTTGCCACAAAGTAAATGTGCGACGAAATGAAAACAAAACTCGCAAGTTAGACAGAGAGCGCACAGGCTAGAACAGTCCAACGCCCTACTTTACAGAACATTGTCAGGTCTCAATCATTCCCTTAAGTGATTCGTTCTGGCCAGTTGTCTCTGGATCAGTATTGTGGAGGTGTAACCATCTCAGGTGGCCACCTGCAAAGGACCATGGGAATTATGGCCAACCCAGGGCTCAGACAGACTCAGAGCCTGTGTGTGTATTTTCAACCAAGATAGTTAGACGCGATCGAAACCCCGCTCGTTTGCATTTTAATGGCCCATTTCACCAGAACAAAAGAACTGTGCTCAGGTAATCGATACAGATACAGACTAATCGGCGCCACTCCCTTTACTCATGGAGCCCAAACAGCCAAGATCAATGACCGCGAAGGACACGCCCAGCCATCAAGGCACCCGCCCCTTTATTGGCCAAAATCGACGGCAGTGATCGAAGCCTGGCGAATTATGGGGTCCAAGTTAAGGACCGCTCCTTAGAGCGCAAAATCCCAGAGGGATAAGTGATACAGCCATGTGGTCGGTCTCTCTTGGATCCGGCCGATGCCAACCCAAGTGCAGCATAACGACCAGACAGACAAGTTCAAGACCAACGATCGCTACCAGACGGATGAGCCCAGCAGAAACGAAGCCACTTCTTCCACCCAGACACTCAAGATCCGAACAAAGGCCTTGTTCATCTGCAAAGAGCCGGTTGCCCTGAAGTGAAGTACAGGTTATTGTAGTTGCTAGGTATAGTTTAACTTGTAGTGTTTTGTGTTGCACGTCGAGTAATCCTTCTGTGTAAATAAACCATCTTTGAATTTGAACTGACTAACTGGTTGTGTGGCGCTTTGATCGTTATCCGGTAAAGCCTTGTGGTGGTATCATTTGATACCTGGCGACCCTAAAGAGCATCATTATTAATTGGCAACATTACTCCGTGCCGATTGGCAACAGAGGCGAGGGGAGAAAGAAAAGAGCTTCCGAACAATTCGGTCGGAGAGCAGCTGCCACCAACTGTTTGATTTGATATGATTTATTGTCACGTGTACCGAGGTACAGCAAAAAATACAGACCAGGGAGATCGTTCCATGCATTAAAAAAACATAGGACATAGTGTAGCCAGTTAAAATGGCTAACTCCCGATTAGAATGGCCAAACCCCGATTTAAAATGGCGAACGGAAAAGGCTGATGGGAACATCAGCCAACAGGACTAAAAACAAGCAGCTGCTGGTAAAACTGTGTATTCGCCTCTGGGGAGGCCAGACAGAATCGATACCTGCAGCCATCAACACACCAGCCATCTGAATATTAAGTAGCAATTCCCGGAAACAATGTGCAACAAATTAGACACACAAAGCCAACCCAGACTTTTCGGCGCCAGCAGGAGCTTACACAAAGAGAGGTGAACGACCACCCCGAAACCGGCCATCGATCAAGGAATCACTCCAGCATTGGAGAATATCGAACCAAGTGATTGGGACGAAGTCCAATCACTTGGAACCAGGTACAAGGTCCGCCCCGAAAGGCGGGAAGCTCCTGGGGACTATAAGAATAGAGTCCAAGTTCAAATCGGCCCTTCGTCACCCTTCTTCTCCTCTCCGCACCCTTCGAGACCCTTCTGCTGACCCTCTACAACAGCCGCTAGAATCGTAAGTCTTACTCCAACGCTCGCTACGAGATAGGCGCTCCTGACTATCGACCTGTACCAGCTTTGAATCCCGCAGGCTCAGAACCCATACGAAAGGCCATTCGTTTCCCTGACCTGATGGGCCATTTCCAAAGTTAAGTATTGGCCTGTTAGTTGTAGGAAGTAGCTTAGAAGTAGAATTAATGTCTAAGTATTGATTACTGTATATAATAACTGTGCGTTGATTTAACTCTTAATAAGCGGTGTGTTGGATTATTGATCATTACTTGGACTTCAACCACGTGGCGCTATCAGAAAGATACCTGGCGACTCAAGAGCAAAGGTGATCGAACAAGAGCAATTAAACTAAGGCTAAAACGAGCAACAATAGTCAATGTGGAAATGCCAAATTTCCACTTTCCTGAGGAACTACGAAGATCAACTCTCACCCTCGATGTCATTTGTCCTCCGGGACCAGTGAACCATTCCCACCCCTCAGGGCGTGACATGCTCTTCCTATATATCCGGCATCTGCGTCATACGTAACACTTCAGCAGGCAAGAGCATTCAGCCTCTGATCTTCGGGTAAACGTTCCCCAAGACGGCCTTCAGGACGCGCGACAACGCAGAATTGCCAAGCAGAAATTTATAGCCAAGTTCCGCACACTTGTGTGCGGCCTCAACCGGGCCCTGGGATTCATGTCGCATTACATTCACCCCCCACCATCTGGCCTGGGCTTCCAAAATCCAACCAACTGTGCTGGCTTGAGACAATTCACACCTCTTTAACCTATCATTATTCCTCTCTCCAGTTGCTCCATCTGGGCCTGTAAAGACTTAATTACCTGCAAAGACTCACATTCAAAGTATTGTCTTGCATCTCTGACTTTGTCGAGATATATGTTTCTGGAACCCACCTCTTCATTTACCCGAGGAAGGAGCAGTGCTCCGAAAGCTCGTGTTTGAAACAAACCTGTTGGACTTTAACCTGGTGTTGTAAGACTTCTTACTGTGCTCACCCCAGTCCACGCCGGCATCTCCACACAATGCTTAAAATGAGCACACAACCCACAATGAGGGGAAATAAATCTGCTCTTCAAGTAGTTTTTCAGTACTTCACGACAATTATATGACTTGTGAAGAAAGAGAATGGCGCATGGTACAGTCCCAGAAAAAGCAACTGATGATCAATTATTCATGGTTTGCCGAGGGGCAGGCCAGGGAGGACTCCCCTGACAGGCAGCAGTCCTGGCTCAGCACCGGGCTGGAGTGGCGGACTACATTCTAAACAGGCCTGGAGCGAGGTCGGAAGCCACGACCTTCCGACTCAAAAGCCAGAGGTCAACCTGCTGACCCCTGGCCACAGGCCGGACACTGGGCCCTGACTGGAGCATGGATCCCACGCTAGGGGGAACACAAAAGAGGAAAGCGCGAGAGGTTTAGGGGAGGGTATTCCAGAGCTTGGGGCAGCTGAAGGCACGGCCGCCAACGGTGGAGCGATAGGAATCGGGGGACGCGTGAGGGGCCGAAATTGGAGTGTTGCAGGGGCTGGAAGGTTAGAGATAGGGAACGGAGCGAGAGCCATGGAGGGATTTCAAAGCGAGGGTGGGAATTAATATCTAGCTGCAGCCAGACAGAGGGCCAGTATCGGTCAGCGAGCACATGGGGCGATGGACGAACTACATAGAACATTACAGTGCAGTACAGGCCCTTCGGCCCTCGATGTTGCGCCGACCTGTGGGGGAAGCAGCCGGGAGTGGCTTGGAATAGACAAGTCAAAAAGATAACGGTGTGAATGGGGCTTCTGGCAGCAGCTTGGGCAACGACAGAGGTAGTAGGAATTGAAGACCACCCATGTTGCATTCCTCCCCTCAAGAGTTTGGGGGCAAACTGGAGGGTAGGAATCAAACATTTACTAATTAACTATATCCAGAGCAGGCTTTTGCAGGCAAACGAGGGGTTCACTTACCGCTGCTGTTTGGGGAGAGGACCGCTAGCATAGTCTTTTTCTCGACCTCGTTATTCTGCAGATCACCAACGCTTACAGGAGCAACTCCAGGCTTAATACCTTGAGGGGTAAAAGAAAACAAGTGTTCACAAAAACTATCCATCAGATTCTCCCTGGCGCTTTCAACACGGCGACTCAAAGCGAGAGGCGATTCGAGCGGAACTTTTAAGATTCTGTTTGGGGGGGGGGGGGGGGAAGAGAGTTCATTGGGTGGACGTGGAGAAGATGTATCCTCTTGTGGGAGAATCTAGAACTCTGGGCAGGGTGGGGGGGTCACGGGTTTAAAACAAGTTGGTCGCACATTTAAGAAGGACATGAGGTGAAATACTCGTGGCCACCTGTTTCTCCTAATTGATATGTTTGCACATTCGTAAGTCACCGAGCAGGATTAAGCAGCCAATCACATCGAGGAGCTCTCTCAAGACAGCCCAATCAGGAAATCAGAATGTTTAACGTACTTGCCTTTTATCATTCTTCAAATCAACATGGAATCCGGCAGGTTGTTACACAAATCGACACAGCCAGCATGACGCTCCAGAAGATTAAATGAAACACATATCCCGCCCCCCCCCCCACTTTCCACTGCCCAATTTGATCGCGACTTCCTCAACTTTGCAAACTATTTCGAAGCTACCCTGTTGCCGAAGCCACCGCTCCGAATGGGAGGGGAGACTGATCCTGTTCCTCAGAGCCACGGCTGAGGGACAGGAGACCAGAGTTTGCAAGCGAATTGTCATTGGGAGTGTCCCTTTAAGAATTGTTTCTGTCTTATCACATGGCTTCAGAGACGTCATTGTGTGGGTGGAGCTGGGCTGTGGCTCTGTGGGTTTTACTTTCGCTTTTGAGTTTAGGACTGGTTTTGAACTGCACAGGTTGAAAGTAGTGTTTCTCACTTCCGGGTGTGGCGATGACCTCACTTCCGGGTGCGGCGATGACCAGCTGAGTCGCACGTTTCGGCAGCTCCCGGTGAAACGGACTTTTGGGCTCTTGATAGGAGCCCCAACGGCAATTTTGACGGCTAAAAACACTGTGCGGTAAACCAGAAGGGAATCCCCCCTGGATACGGATGGAAAAAGGAGGAGAAAGTGGCCGGATTGCAGTGGATCCTTTAGAACAGCGGCAAGGAAGGCAAGCAAAAACCAAGATGGCGTCGGAAGGTGGCAGTTTAACATGGGGCCCTGAACAACAAGAGTTCTTGAAATGCTGTGTGGAAGAGCTCAAAAAGGAAATGAAGAAAGAGCTGTTGGCCCCGATACTACAGGCGATTGAAGGGCTAAAGGAGGAACAAAAGACCCAGGAGCGGGAGCTTCGGGTCGTGAAGGCAAAGGCAGCCGAGAATGAGGACGACATACAGGGCCAGGTGGTGAAGACGGAGACGCATGAGGCACATCAGAAACGATGTGTGGAAAGGTTGGAGGCACTGGAGAACAACGCAAGGAGGAACAACCTGAGGATTCTTGGCCTTCCTGAAGATGCGGAGGGAGCGGACGTCGGGGCATATGTGAGCACGATGCTGCACTCGTTAATGGGAGCGGAGGCCCCGGCGGGTCCGTTGGAGGTGGAGGGAGCATACCGAGTGATGGCGCGAGGACCGAGAGCAGGAGAAATTCCCAGAGCCATAGTGGTGAGATTCCTCCGTTTTAAGGATAGAGAAATGGTCCTTAGATGGGCAAAGAAAACTCGGAGCAGTAAATGGGAGAACGCGGTGATCCGCGTTTATCAAGACTGGACTGCGGAGGTGGCGAGAAGGAGGGCGAGCTTTAATCGGGCCAAGGCGGTGCTTCATAAAAAGATGATAAAATTTGGAATGCTGCAACCGGCAAGACTGTGGGTCACATATCGAGGGAGGCACCACTACTTTGAGACGGCGGATGAAGCGTGGACTTTTATTGTGGAAGAAAAACTGGAATGAGCGGGTTATTAAAAAGAACGTTTGAACAAAGTGGTGGGGCGAATGTGGGGGGCGAAGAGGGGGGTTAAAAAGGGGGGAAAGAGGAGTTTTATGTACTAATCCTGCGATGTGGTAACTTTTCTCTCTTCCACAGGTGGTGATGGGGGGAGGAGGGGAGGTGGAGGAGATGGGGCGTTGGCCATTGGGGGCGGGGCCAAGGGAGAAGCGCGGGCTTGGTTCCCGCGCTATGATAATCATGGCGGGAATAGAGAAGCAGGAAGGAGGGGGCGTCGCACGGTGCGAGCCGAGGTCACGGGGGGAAGCCGAGGTCGGCCAGAGTTTGCTGATTTCTGGGAGCAACATGGGGGGAGTAATTACGCTAGCGGGGGATCTAGCGGGGGGGTGGGAGGGGGGAATTACTGGGTTGCTGCTGCTGGGGAGAGGGGGGAGCTGGTATGGGAGGGGATGGGCGGGGGGGGGCACCGCCTGGGGGAGATACAGCTGCGTGGGAACCGGGTGAGGAGCTGGAAAAAGGAGATGGCTACTCGACAAGGGGGGGGAGGAAGCCCCCCAACCCGGCTGATCACGTGGAACGTGAGGGGGCTGAACGGGCCGATAAAGAGGGCACAGGTACTCGCACACCTTAAGAAACTTAAGGCAGATGTGGTTATGTTACAGGAAACGCACCTGAAACTGATAGACCAGGTTAGGCTACGCAAAGGATGGGTGGGGCAGGTGTTCCATTCGGGGCTAGATGCGAAAAACAGGGGGGTGGCTATATTAGTGGGGAAGCGGGTAATGTTCGAGGCAAAGACTATAGTGGCGGATAACGGGGGGCAGATACGTGATGGTGAGTGGCAAACTACAGGGGGAGACGGTGGTTTTGGTAAACGTCTATGCCCCGAACTGGGATGATGCCAATTTTATGAGGCGGATGCTAGGACGCATTCCGGACCTAGAGATGGGAAAGCTGATAATGGGGGGAGATTTTAATACGGTGTTGGAGCCAGGGCTGGATAGGTCGAAGTCCAGGACTGGAAGGAGGCCGGCAGCAGCCAAAGTACTTAAAGATTTTATGGAGCAGATGGGAGGTGTAGACCCGTGGAGATTTAGCAGACCTAGGAGTAAGGAGTTCTCGTTTTTCTCCTATGTCCATAAAGTCTACTCGCGAATAGACTTTTTTGTGCTGGGAAGGGCGTTGATCCCGAAGGTGAGGGGAACGGAGTATACGGCTATAGCCATTTCGGATCACGCTCCACACTGGGTAGACCTGGAGATAGGGGAGGAAACAGGAGGGCGCCCACCCTGGAGAATGGACATGGGACTAATGGCAGATGAGGGGGTGTGTCTAAGGGTGAGGGGGTGCATTGAAAAGTACTTGGAACTCAATGATAATGGGGAGGTCCAGGTGGGAGTGGTCTGGGAGGCGTTGAAGGCGGTGGTTAGAGGGGAGCTGATATCAATAAGGGCACATAAAGGGAAGCAGGAGAGTAAGGAACGGGAGCGGTTGCTGCAAGAACTTTTGAGGGTGGACAGACAATATGCGGAAGCACCGGAGGAGGGACTGTACAGGGAAAGGCAAAGGCTACATGTAGAATTTGACTTGCTGACTACGGGTACTGCAGAGGCACAATGGAGGAAGGCACAGGGTGTATAGTACGAATATGGGGAGAAGGCGAGCAGGTTGCTGGCACACCAATTGAGGAAAAGGGGAGCAGCGAGGGAAATAGGGGGAGTGAGGGATGAGGAAGGAGAGATGGAGCGGGGAGCGGAGAGAGTGAATGGAGTGTTCAAGACATTTTATAAAAAATTATATGAAGCTCAACCCCCGGATGGGAGGGAGAGAATGATGGGCTTCTTGGATCGGCTGGAATTTCCCAAGGTGGAAGAGCAGGAAAGGATGGGACTGGGAGCACAGATCGAAGTAGAAGAAGTGGTGAAAGGAATTAGGAGCATGCAGGCGGGAAAGGCCCCGGGACCGGATGGATTCCCAGTCGAATTCTATAGAAAATATGTGGACTTGCTCGCCCCGGTATTGACGAGGACCTTTAATGAGGCAAAGGAAAGGGGACAACTGCCCCCGACTATGTCTGAAGCAACGATATCGCTTCTCTTAAAGAAGGAAAAGGACCCGCTACAATGCGGGACCTATAGACCTATTTCCCTCCTAAATGTAGATGCCAAGATCCTGGCCAAGGTAATGGCAATGAGAATAGAGGAATGTGTCCCGGGGGTGGTCCACGAGGACCAAACTGGGTTTGTGAAGGGGAGACAGCTGAACACGAATATACGGAGGCTGTTAGGGGTAATGATGATGGCCCCACCAGAGGGGGAAACGGAGATAGTAGTGGCGATGGATGCCGAGAAAGCATTTGATAGAGTGGAGTGGGATTATTTGTGGGAGGTGTTGAGGAGATTTGGTTTTGGAGAGGGGTATGTTAGATGGATGCAGCTGTTGTATAGGGCCCCGATGGCGAGCGTGGTCACGAATGGATGGGGATCTGCATATTTTCGGCTCCATAGAGGGACAAGGCAGGGATGCCCTCTGTCCCCATTATTGTTTGCACTGGCGATTGAGCCCCTGGCGATAGCGTTGAGGGGTTCCAAGAAGTGGAGGGGAGTACTTAGAGGAGGAGAAGAACACCGGGTATCTTTGTATGCGGACGATTTGCTACTATACGTGGCAGACCCGGCGGAGGGGATGCCAGAAATAATGCGGATACTTGGGGAGTTTGGGATTTTTCAGGGTATAAATTGAACATGGGGAAAAGTGAGTTGTTTGTGGTGCATCCAGGGGAGCAGAGTAGAGAAATAGAGGACCTACCGTTGAGGAAGGTAACAAGGGACTTTCGTTACCTGGGGATCCAGATAGCCAAGAATTGGGGCACATTGCATAGGTTAAATTTAATGCGGTTGGTGGAACAAATGGAGGAGGATTTCAAGAGATGGGATATGGTATCCCTGTCACTGGCAGGGAGGGTGCAGGCGGTTAAGATGGTGGTCCTCCCGAGATTCCTCTTTGTGTTTCAGTGCCTCCCGGTGGTGATCGCGTAGGCTTTTTTTAAAAAAGGATTGAAAAGAGCATCATGGGTTTTGTGTGGGCCGGGAAGACCCCGAGAGTGAGAAAGGGATTCTTACAGCGTAGCAGGGATAGGGGGGGGGGGCTGGCACTACCGAGCCTAAGTGAGTATTATTGGGCCGCTAATATTTCAATGGTGAGTAAGTGGATGGGAGAGGAGGTGGAAGAGATTAGAGAGGGCGTCCTGTAGGGGGACTAGCCTACAGGCTATGGTGACAGCCCCATTGCCGTTCTCACCGAGGAACTACACCACAAGCCCAGTGGTGGTGGCTACACTGAAGATTTGGGGACAGTGGAGACAGCTTAGGGGAAAGACTGGAGCCTTGGGGGGGGTCCCCGATAAGAAACAACCATAGGTTTGCCCCGGGGGGAATGGATGGGGGATATGGAATGTGGCAAAGAGCAGGAATAACGCAACTGAAAGATCTGTTTGTGGATGGGAAGTTCGCGAGTCTGGGAGCGCTGACCGAGAAATATGGGTTGCCCCAAGGGAATGCATTCAGGTATATGCAACTGAGGGCTTTTGCGAGGCAACAGGTGAGGGAATTCCCGCAGCTCCCGACACAAGAGGTGCAGGACAGAGTGATCTCAAAGACATGGGTGGGGGATGGTAAGGTGTCAGATATATATAGGGAAATGAGGGACGAAGGGGAGACTATGGTAGATGAACTAAAAGGGAAATGGGAAGAGCAGCTGGGGGAGGAGATCGAGGAGGGGCTGTGGGCAGATGCCCTAAGCAGGGTAAACTCGTCGTCCTCGTGTGCCAGGCTAAGCCTGATTCAGTTTAAGGTATTACACAGGGCGCATATGACTGGAGCATGGCTCAGTAAATTTTTTGGGGTGGAGGATAGGTGTGCGAGGTGCTCGAGAAGCCCAGCGAATCATACCCATATGTTTTGGTCATGCCTGGCACTACAGGGGTTTTGGATGGGGGTGACAAAGGTGCTTTCAAAAGTAGTGGGGGTCCGGGTCGAACCAAGCTGGGGGTTGGCTATATTTGGGGTTGCACAAGAGCCGGGAGTGCAGGAGGCGAGAGAGGCCGATGGTTTGGCCTTTGCGTCCCTAGTAGCCCGGTGCAGGATATTGTTAATGTGGAAAGAAGCCAAGCCCCCGGGGTGGAGACCTGGATAAATGACATGGCAGGGTTTATAAAGCTAGAGCAGATTAAGTTCGTTCTAAGGGGGTCGGCTCAAGGGTTCACCAGGCGGTGGCAACCGTTCGTCGAATACCTCGCAGAAAGATAGATGGAATGGAAAAAAGGCAGCAGCAGCAGCCCAGGATCGGGTGGGGGGGGGGGGGGGGGGGGGGGGGAAGAGAGGAGGAGGAACCAGAAGGACTCTCAGGGTTGTTAATATATACTGTATAATATGTATAGGTCGTTGCGACAGATAATTATATATTGGACTGTTAAATTATATTTTTGGAGAGTGTTACTTGTGATAAGGCAGTTGCCAATTAGGGTTAGTTTTCATTTGTTATTTATTATTTATTCATTTTTTTTGTTTATAAAATAGGTCATTGTTATTTGTGTTGTTATAATATTGTGTAAAGGATGCACAATGTACTGTGTTGGTTGACCAAAAATTTTCAATAAAATATTTATTAAAAAAAAGTAGTGTTTCTCTATCTTCATTTTAAAAGCTGTTTTCAGACTGCTTGATAACTTTTGTCATGGGAATGTCCCTTTAAGAAATATTTTGTCTTCTCAAATGGCCACAGTAATGTAATTGTGTGGGTAGAGCTGGGCTGTGGCTCTGGTTTTTACTTTTGCTTTGAGTTGTAGGTCAGGTGAACTCCATGATATACTTTGGAGTTTTCTAAACCCTGGCCCATAACAACTTAAAAGATAATTGCTTTCTGGAAGGAATTCAAACCCGCTGTTTGAGAAGGGGAACAGAGTATCAATAACACGTCTTATACCAGTGAGAGTGCCGTAGGCTGGGCCACACCTAGACTTGGATTTTTGTTATTGAATTAGAACAGTTAAGGGGGAATTCATTCAGGGTTTATACATAGAATACTGTAGCTGTGTGGGGTTTTATGTTTGCAGTTGATATAAATTCTTACTGTGTGCGTTTATACAAATGTTAACTAAATTCGTAGAATATAGCTTGTTTTTTTATTAAAAGCTCCTAAGGCCTCTGCTGAGTAACACCTGAAAGGCAGGGCCTTGTGCTCAATGTAACCAAAATCTACAAACAGTTAAGAGGTCAGGTGAACTCCATAATATGCTTTGGAGTTTTCGAAGCCCTGGCCTATAACAGAATCGCGACATCACCCGTGAGCAACGGTTTCAGTGCCGTAAGAGAGCAAATCATTTGCCGGGGCATTCCCCGGGAGGACGCCACTGCCGGAAGAGGGAGACGGCGCCGAGGGGGGGGGGGGGGGCGCAGCGGCTAGGAGAATTAATCTGGCAAGAGTCTGTCAGGATCTCCCAGACAGGCTGCTGGTATTCCGGTATGGGAGCCCACAGGGAGCGATGCCCCTCACTGCAGGGAACACCGGCGAGGGAACGGCGACAGACACTCGGGGCCCTTGGGTGTGTGTAATGAACTGCGGTGGGGGGTGTTAAGGAATGGGTTTAAGAGTCTTTCCAATTAGATGTCTCGTTGATGTTAAGTAACCAATAATTGACACTGATATAGAAAGAGGCTGCAGGTGGTCTTTGGGAGCATGTAATAGAGTTTAGCGCAGAGTTGTGTTCAAGGAAAATAAAGGCATTTGTGAAAAGGAGCAGAACTCTTGAATCTTTACTCAACAGCAGCCAGAAGCTAACCGAGGGGGGGGCGTCCCTCAAACACTGGAACGGTCTGAACCTCACTGGCCCACACAGCGGGGTCACCGGGAGAATGGCACTGGGCAAATTGGAGAGCTAGCACAGGCGCGAGGGGGTTAAATGGCCTCCTTCTATGCAATGGGAAATTCTTCCTGCCACTGCTGGGAATCAAATGAGACCACAAACCCCCACCCCCACCCCACCCCGATTATGAGCCTGCAGTAGTTTTTTTTTTTTTTTTAAATTTACAGTACCCAATTCATTTTTTCCAGATAAGGGGCAATTTAGCGTGGCCAATCCACCGACCCTGCATATCTTTGGGTTGTTGGGGCGAAACCCACGCAAACACGGGGAGAATGTGCAAACTCCACATGGACAGTGGCCCAGAGCCGGGATCGAACCTGGGACCTTGGCGCCATGACGCTGCAGGGCTAACCCACTGCACCACCATGCTGCCACTGCCTGCAGTAGTTGAGAGAAGAAGCGCATGGGGGATCTCGATACGAGACTGAACCGTCATCCAACCAAAATCAGAGATTATGGTCATCAGTTACGGTACTACCACAAACGCCAGAGCTCAAGTGGTCAGTAGGAGGCTACTCGACCAGTATTGGGTGGGTGGGTGGGGTGGGGGATTGGGGATCAACAAACCTGACCCTGTGTTCACATGCATTCCCTGGCAAAGGTCAGGCGGAGGGAGAGGGAGAAAACGTACGTACCAATTGAGAGTTGTAACCAGAACATCTGTTCGGCATGAGCGCTGTGTTGTCATCTCTCTACACCCCTCCCCTCCCCGTTCTTTCTTTAAATTACCTGCGCTGAGGTTGTTGGTCGCAGCCAGCAACATCCCACCGCCAGTGTCGTCCACGACATCATCTTCTATCATCTGCCAAGGCTCCAGCTCCTCCTCCTCACACTCCATAAAAAGGTCGGTGTCCGCCATGTTGATATCACCTGAAACGGAAGCAAAAAATGAACCTCAGCAACGTGAAACGGAAGCATAAACTGATGTGTATACCTCAGCAACATGAACAAAAACGTGTATACCTCAGCAACGTGCACACCAGCCACACCCCACACAAAGGCCGGTCATTCACACTAAAACTCACAGCCTGCCGCCTTTTTTTAAAATGTGGAAGCCTGTCAAACCTCGACTAGATCTGATCTTCTGTACGCACTGACCCTCAAAGCAACTGCAAATGCATCAGATGCAATGCAGGGACTCGCCGAGGCTCTTTCGACTGCACCTTCCAATCCTGCCACCTCTACCATCTAGAAGGACGAGGGGGCAGCAGACACATGGGGAACACCCCCACCTGCAAGGTCCCCTCCGAGCCGCTCGCCATCCCGACTCTGAAATATATTGGCCGTTTCTTCACTGTCGCCGGGATAGAATCCCAGAACTCCCTCCCCAACAGCACTGGGGGGGGTTACCTACACCAAACGGACTGCAGCGGGTTCAAGATGGCGGCTCACCCACCGCCTTCAAGGGGCAATTTGGGGTGAGCACAAACACTAGCCTAGCCAGCGACACCACGTCCTATGAAATAATTTTTATTAAGTCCTCAACTACAGCTGTTAAATCAGAGCTACCATCAAACGTTCAGATTCCATATTCTACCGTTCCTGAAAACTGGTGGAAGAGCACCAGAAATCATAGCTGCATGCGGTCATTGTTTAACGTACAATATTCCACTCCAAGGTGTAGGTGCCAGAGCTCCAGCTCCAGGGTCCCAGGTTCGATTCCCGGCTTGGGTCACTGTCTGTGCGGAGTCTGCACATTCTCCCCGTGTCTGCGTGGGTTTCCTCCGGGTGCTCCGGTTTTCTCCCGCAGTCCAAACATGTGCAGGTTAGATGGATTGGCCACGCTAAATTGCCCCTTTGTGTCCAAAAGGTTAGGCGGGGTTACTGGGATAGGGTGGAAATGTGGGATGCTCTTTCCAGGGGTCGGTGCGGATTGGATGGGCCGGGTGGCCAGCTAACAGCACTGTGGATCTACCTACACCACAGGTCTATGTCTGTAGATTAACAGAACAGATGCACCGTTAACACTACTCCCTCCCAGCGCCAGGGACCCGGGTTCATATCCAGCCTTGGGAGAATGTGTGGATTTGCACATTCGCCCCGTGTCTTCGTGGGCTTCCTCCGGGTGCTCCGGTTTCCTCCCAGTCCAAAGGTGTGTGGTGTAGGTGGATTGGCCACGCTAAATTGCCCCTTAGTGTCTAATGGTTAGGTGGGGTTACAGGTGGGGCCACAGGTGGGGCCGTGGGCGGGTGCTCTTTCAGAGGGTCGGTGCAGACATCGATGGGCCGAATGGCCTCCTTCTGCACTGTCGGGATTCTGTGATTTAAGGCGGGTGAAAGGGGGAAACCAGGGGAATTATAGACCAGTTAGCCCAACATCTGTGGTGGGGAAATTGCTGGAATCTATCATCAGGTTGGGGGTAACTGAACACATTGAAAAATCTCCAGCGATCAGGCAGAGCCAGCATGGATTTGTGAAGGGAAGGTTATGCATGACTAATCTTATTGAATTTGTAGCAGAGGTGACTAAGGGAGTGGACAGGGGAATGTCCATGGATGTTATTTATATGGACTTCCAGAAGGTATTTGATAAAAGTCTCTTATGTCAGACTTTTAACTAACATGGAAGCACACGGAGCAGAGGGGAAATTGGTTGAGTGGCAGGTGACAAGAGTGGGGATAATAGTTAATTACTCTAATTGGCAGGAGGTGACTAGTGGTGTATCAGAGATCGGTGTTGGGGCCTCAATTAATGATTTGAATGACGGCACAGAAAGTCATATATCCAAATTTGCTTCTGATACAAAGTTAGGCAGCATCGTGGGCAGTCTGGATGATAGCATAAAATTGCGAGGAGATACTGACAGACGAGGCGAATGGGCAAAATTGTGGCAGGGGCTGGTTTAGCACAGGGCTAAATTGCTGGCTTTGAAAGCAGACCAGGGCGGGCCAGCATCACGGTTCAATTCCCGTACCAGCCTCCCCGAACAGGCGCCGGAATGTGGCGACGAGGGGTTTTTCACTTCATTTGAAGCCTACTGGTGACAATAAATGATTTTCATTTCATTTCAGATGGAATTCAATGTGAGCAAGTGTGAGGTTATCCATTTTGGACCAAAAAAAAGGATGGAGCAGAGTACTTTCTAAATGGATGTCCTACATTGGATGTCCAAAGAGACTAGGGAGTTAAGATCGTCAGAATGCCACGAGCAAGTGCAGAAAATAATGAATGCTGGCTTTCAAATCTAGAGGAGTGGCGTATAAAGACACAGGAGTTAAGCTGCAGAGATACAAAATCCTGGTGAGACCCCACTTGGAGTCACTGCGAGCAGTTCTGCGCACCACATCTTAGGAAGGATATTTTGGGCCTTGGAGGGAGTGCAACGTAGCTTTACAAAAATGATACCTGGACCACAGGGGTTGGGCAACGAGGAGAGATTGCACAAATTAGTTTTCACCAGTATTTAGACGGTTAAAGGCTGATCTAGTCAAAGTCTTCAAGATGTTAACGGGGAGAGACAGGATAAAGGCAAATTATTTCCTCTGGTTGGAGATTCTAGAACTCAGGGGCTTCGTCTAAAGATTAGGGCCAGACCTTTCAGGAGTGAAGTTCAGAATCACGTCCTCATTCAAAGGTTGGTAGAGGTTTGGCACTCGCTCCCACACACAGCAGTTGAAGCTAGATCAGGTTAAATCTGAGGTACATAGATTTTTGTTAAGCGAAGGTACGGAGGGATATAGGCCAAAGGCTGGTCGAAGGAGTTAGGCCACAGATCAGTCATATCATTGAATGGCGGGGCAGGTTCAAGGGGCTGAATGGCCTACACCTGTTCCCAAGATCCTATACTGACATCGCTGAATCCCCCCCCCCCTTAGTTCTAGTCTGTCTTCCCACACATAAGTGGAAACATCTAACCTATTTGTTATTTTAAGGACCTCAATCTGGTCACCCACCCCTTCTCTCGATCTTCTCTTTCACAGAGAGAGAGATGGGTGGGGTCCAACCAAGGTTAGACACAAGCTTAACCTCGCTTCTCAGCATTTTCATTCCGCCCCTCGAGAATTGAACCTCGCCATCTGGTTTGTTTTGGCAAAGGATGCAAAGCTGCTTTGAATGCCCACAGCTCCCCCCTGGAGTATTGCATTTCAAAGCCCACTGAATTAAATTTGAATTCTGATTTCCAAATAAATTTCCTTCAACATAAATGGAAATACAAATATTGGAGCATTCGTTTTGTGCGAATTAAATTAAACAGGGTGACACAAGGTTTTTTTTTGAAGAATTTGCATTGTAACACTCAGTCCCTCACCTGCTCATCTGAACTGGATAGAGGACGGTAAACATTATTAAATAGTGTTTTTTTTTTGTTTGTTTTTTTAATTCATTTGATGGGCGTCCCTGGCCGAGCCCAGCATTTATTGCCTGTCCCGAGTGGCCCTTCAGAAGGTGGTGGGTGAGCCACCTTCCTGAGCCGCTGCAGTCCCCGAGGGAGGCACACTCAGTGCTGTTAGGGAAGGAGTTCCAGGATTTTGACCCGCTGACGGTGAAGGAACAGCTGATAAGCTGAATAGCCTCCAAGTCGAGCGACACAGTGGTTCAATCGCCGGCCCTCGGCCACTGTCCGTGTGGGGTTTGCACATTCTCTAGGGGCAGCACAGTGGTTAGCATTGCGACCTCACGGCACCGAGGTCCCAGGTTCGATCCTGGCTCTGGGCCACTGACCGTGTGGAGTTTGCACATTCTCTCTCTCCCCCCCCCCCCCCCCCCCCCCCCACAGTGTCTGCGTGGGTTTTGCCCCCACAACCCAAAGATATGCAGGGGAGGTGGATTGGCCACGCTAAATTGCCCCTTAATTGGAAAAAATGAATTGGGTACTCTAAATTTATAAAGGAGAAAAAAAAAAGTTTGGACATTCTTCCGTGGCTGCGTGGGTCTCACCCCCACAGCCCAATAAATAAAGATGTGGTTAGGTGGATTGGCCACGCTAAATTCCCCCTTGATATATAAAAAAATATTCCCAAATCGGGACGGTGAGTGACTGGATGGGAACCTCCAGGTGGTGGGGTTCCCAGGTATCCGCTGCTCATGTCCTTCTAGATGGTAGTGATCATGGATTTAAAAGATGCTGTCGAAGGAGCCCTGGTGAGTCACTGCGGTGAGTCTTGTAGATAATGCACACGGCTGCCGCTGTGTGTCGGGTTTGAATGTTTATGGAAGGAGGAGCAATCAAGCGGGCTGCTTTGTACTGGATGGTGCCGAGCTTCTCGAGTGTTGTTGGAGCTGCACTCATCCAGGCATCCCAGGTACCGGGGCAGCACGGTAGCACGCGTGGCTAGCACTGTGGCTTCACAGCGCCAGGGTCTCAGGTTCAATTCCCCACTGGGTCACTGTTTGTGCGGAGTCTGCACGTTCTCCCCGTGGGTTTCCTCCGGGTGCTCCGATTTCCTCCCACAGTCCAAAGACGTGCAGGTTAGGTGGATTGACAATGATAAATTGCCCCTTAGTGTCCAAAAAGGTTGGAGGGGCTATTGGGTTAGGGGGATAGGGTGGAAGTGAGGGCTTAAGTGGGTCGGTACAGACTCGATGGGCCAAATGGCCTCCTTCTGCACTGTATATTCTATTCCGTCACTCCTGACTTGTGTCCTTGTAGATGGTGGACAGGCTTTGGGGGGGGATCAGGAGGTGAGTTACTCTCCGCGGGATTCCCAGCCTCTGGTTGGGCCGAGGACACTACCCTGAGGAACTCCTGCAGTGATGTCACGAAGCTGAGATGATTGACCTCCAACCACCACAATCCTCTTCCTTTGTGCCAGGTATGATTCCAACCAGCGGAGAGTTTTCCCCCGGATTCTTATTGACTCCAGTTTAGCTCGGGCTCCCTGATGCCACACTCGGTCAAATGCTGACTTGATGTCAAGGCAGTCACTCTCACCTCACCTCCGGGTGATAAGAAAAGGAGGTCGGCAAACTCACTGACAGAGCACAGTGAACCTTGTGGCTCAACAGAATTGACAAGTGCTAACCCTAACCCCATCCGCTGCTGTGCGCTTCACAGTGAAAGTTGTCTGTGGTTACCCACGACTGCTGCTACAATGTGCCACATTCAGGCAAAAACCACAGCTCACCTGATGGGCCAGAGGACAAACCACACCCGACACTCTGAGCCATGACTCTTTTGCCAAACATGCGCCCGATTTACCGCCTGTGGTTCTGGTATTGGGTCAACCAGCAGCGGCCGATTCTGTGCCCCTTTGAAGGAAGTGGCACCCCACCATTCAAAGGTCTCACGACGCAGATAACCCAAAGACAAATACCCTACATTGCATCGCCGCACGGTCTCTGGGCTTTTATTCTCTGCTGGGGCTTGCAAACAAACACTGGCACGGAATCAGGACTTTTCCTGATAAAACTACCGGCCTGTTTGCTTCCCTGACAATTTGCATGTTTTGGGACTCGCACACCAGGACACCCAGAATTGGTGCGAATAAAATGGCTCCTCCCTCACGCCCAACAATCCTGTCAACAGCTGGCCACCCCTACTCTACAGCGTCCCTCTTCACTGTAGATCATGTTCTGCATTCCTATCCTTCCAAACATTTTCATGGCACCTCATCAAACGCCTTTCGGAAATCCAAATGCACCACATCTACTGGTTCCCCTCGATCCACCCTGTTTGTTACATCCTCAAAGAGCTCTAATGAATTTGTCAAACGCTATTTCCCTTTCACAAAACCATGCCGACTCTGTTCAAAAGATATTGTGATTTCCTAAAACTACCGTTAAGAATGCTCGTCTACATCCTACCGCACCAGGACCGAAGACAGAGCATACTAAATATATCAAAACGGCACCCAGTCTGGCTCAGACTCCAGGTCCACGACAGACTGGTGTGAATAAAATGGCTCCTTCCTCACAGCCAACACTCACGCCTACACAACAGCTGGCCAGCCCTACTCTAGTCTCAGTAAACACATCCAATCACATTCAACGACTCATATGCATCGCGTCTACACGACTGAAATTTGGTTCATTTCAGCACGGGTTGTGGGGAGGGGGGGGTAACTTTTTCCCATTATCGCTGAAGAGAGACACACGTTGTTGAAGCTTTTCACCCTGCACTCATCATGACAAAAATTTCAGACTTTCACAATGGCAGACTTTCTCCACTAAAAAGGGCATCAGTTAACCACATGGGCCCAGAGCGCAGGGCAGAACTCCAGTCTCGCAGGAGGAAGCCATTCAGCCCCTCCTCCCTTCCCAGCCTGTTCCACCATTAGAATGAGATCATGGCTGATCTGTGACCCAACTCCCTCGACTCCACTTTGCCCTTAATACCTTTGCTGGATTTTTAATCTCCCATTTTAGACTTCAAATTGATGATTCGTCTAGCTTCAATTGCCTATTTGCTGAAGAACTTTCCAAACTTCTCCCATCCTCGTGCACAGAAGTGTTGCCTAATAAAAGTCTGGCTCTGCGCTTTAGACCCTGCCCCTTGTCGGAGACAGACTCCCTAACCGAACAACGGTGGTTTCTCCCTATCCACCCCATCAGCTCCCCTTCAAAAACCTCAATCAAGTCTCCCCCTTCACCTTTTAGATTTCAACCACAGTTTGTGCAACGCCTCCTCGCAATTTAACCCTCGGACTCTGGGTTTCGTTCTGGTAAATCTACACGGCGCTCCCCTCCGAGGCCAACAACCCCTGCCTGAAGTGTGGAGCCCAGAGCTGCTCCCAGTAACTCCAGGAATGTTAGCGTCGAGTCAAAAATGTCTCGTTCTGGATCTCCAGGGAGTATGAGAGACTGCCAAATTATGCAGCGTTACTCCAAATGACTTTAACATGTGAAGACTACTAGAAGACCATATTTTACTTGGAGGTATTAGCTCAGGCCAGTGACCGGGGCCAAGGCCTGCACACAAATGCAGAAACGCACCTCAGACATTGACTAGAAGAGGAAGTGAAGTTTACAAAATGCCCAGGGAGTTCTTGATCAGGGGTGCTTCATGAGCAATCGAACTGCAGCCGGAGAAGCTCCCAGTGTCAAACCAGAACCAGGCTCTACGTTCGGGCTTGGGCATCGATGCACGCCTGCAAACACTGTACGTTAACCAGAGGTTTCTACTAACACTGCTGCCTTAAGCCGCCTGCATCCAGCTCAGCGGACACCAGGGCGGCATCGACGTGCGAGGCACGGAGAAGTTGAATAGTCAACGGCATTCCGCCACAGTATTCCTGACAGTGCATTCGTGACAACGACTGCACTTCACCCAAGTAGTTTCTCGTGGGTGAACCTTTCATTTGGATGACAAGCGAAGGAGGGCGAAGCTTGCGTTCAAATTCTCTGAGCCTTTTTTTTTTGCTGACAGGATTTGCTTTTCCCTCTTTTGATTTTAAAATTACTCCCCATTGTTCTGGAAATGCGGTGAAACTCGGACTGCCCAGTCACACTCTGCAGATATATCACATCAATTCGTCCGGAAATGCTGCCAATATGCATGAAATGTTTTGCACTGGTTTCCCAGTTTCACTGCGCGTGTCGCTGAGTGTGCAGTCATAGAACATTACAGCGCAGGACAGGCCCTTCGGTCCTCGATGTTGCGCCAACCTGTGAAACCACTCTAAAGCCCATCTACACTATTCCCTTATCGTCCATATGTCTATCCAATGACCATTTGAATACCCTTAGTGTTGACGAGTCCACTACTGTTGCAAGCAGGGCATTCCACACCCTTACTACTCGGAGTAAAGAACCTACCTCTGACATCTGTCTTATATCTATCTCCCCTCAATTTAAAGCTATGTCCCCTCGTGCTAGACATCACCATCCAAGGAAAAAGGCTCTCACTGTCCACCCTATCCAATCCTCTGATCATCTTGTATGCCTCAATTAAGTCACCTCTTAACCTTCTTCTCTCTAACGAAAACAGTCTCAAGTCCCTCAGCCTTTCTTCATAAGATCTTCCATACCAGGCAACATTCTGGTAAATCGCCTCTGCACCCTTTCCAATGCTTCCACATCCTTCCTATAATGCGGCGACCAGAATTGCACGCAATACTCCAAATGCGGCCGCACCAGAGTATTGTACAGCTGCAACATGACCTCATGGCTCCGAAACTCAATCCCTCTACCAATAAAAGCCAACACACTGTACGCCTTCTTAACAACCCTCTCAACCGGAGTGGCAACTTTTAGGGATCTATGTACATGGACACAGAGATCTCTCTGCTCATCCACACTGCCAAGAATCTTACCATTAGCCCAGTACTCTGTCTTCCTGTTATTCCTTCCAAAATGAATCACCTCACACTTTTCTGCATTAAACTCCATTTGCCATCTCTCAGCCCAGCGCTGCAGCTTATCTATGTCCCTCTGTAACTTGTAACATCCTTCCGCACTGTCCACAACTCCACCGACTTTAGTGTAATCTGCAAATTTACTCACCCATCCTTCTACGCCCTCCTCCAGGTCATTTATAAAAATGACAAACAGCAGTGGCCCCAAAACAGATCCTTGTGGTACACCACCAGTAACTGGACTCCAGTCTGAACATTTCCCATCAACCACCACCCTTTGTCTTCTTCCAGCTCGCCAATTTCTGATCCAAACTGCTAAATCTCCCTGAATCTCATGCTTCCGTATTTTCTGCAGTAGCCTACCGTGGGGAACCTTATCAAACGCTTTACTGAAATCCATATACACCACATCAACTGCTTTACCCTCATCCACCTGTTTGGTCACCTTCTCAAAGAACTCAATAAGGTTTGTGAGGCACGATCTACCCTTCACAAAACCGTGTTGACTATGATTAATCAAATTATTCCTTTCCAGATGATTATATACCCTATCTCTTGTAAACCTTTCCAAGATTTTGCCCACAACAGAAGTAAGGCTCACTGGTCTATAGTTACCGAGGTTGTCTCTACTCCCCTTCTTGAACAAGGGGACAACATTTGCTATCCTCCAGTCTTCTGGCACTATTCCTGTTGACAAAGATGACTGAAAGATCAAAGCCAAAGGCTCAGCAATCTCCTCCCTAGCTTCCCAGAGAATCCTAGGATAAATAGTGATGTCTTGAGAAGTGTGCATATTACAGAGGAGGAGGTGCTAGAAGTCTTAAAGCGCATCAAGGTAGATAAATCCCCGGGACCTGATGAAATGCATCCCAGGATGCTGTGGGAGGCTAGGGAGGAAATTGCGGGTCCCCTAACAGAGATATTTGAATCATCGGCAGCCACAGGTGAGGTGCCTGAAGATTGGAGAGTGGCGAATGTTGTGCCCTTGTTTAAGAAGGGCAGCAGGGAAAAGCCTGGGAACTACAGACCGGTGAGCCTAACGTCTGTAGTAGGTAAGTTGCTAGGAGGTATTCTGAGAGACAGGATCTACAAGCATTTAGAGAGACAAGGACTGATTCGGGGCAGTCAGCATGGCTTTGTGCGTGGAAAATCATGTCTCACAAATTTGATTGAGTTTTTTGAGGGGGTGACCAAGAAGGTAGATGAGGGCAGTGCAGTAGACGTTGTCTACATGGACTTTAGCAAAGCCTTTGTCAAGGTACCGCATGGTAGGTTGTTGCAGAAGGTTAAAGCTCACGGGATCCAGGGTGAGGTTGTCAATTGGATTCAAAATTGGCTGGACGACAGAAGACAGAGGGTGGTTGTAGAGGGTTGTTTTTCAAACTGGAGGCCTGTGACCAGTGGTGTGCCTCAGGGATCGGTGCTGGGTCCACTGTTATTTGTGATTTATATTAATGATTTGGATGAGAATTTAGGAGGCATGGTTAGTAAGTTTGCAGATGACACCAAGATTGGTGGCACAGTGGATAGTGAAGAAGGTTATCTAGGATTGCAACGGGATCTTGATCAATTAGGCCAGTGGGCCGACGAATGGCAGATGGAGTTTAATTTAGATAAATGTGAGGTGATGCATTTTGGCAGATCGAATCAGGCCAGGACCTATTCAGTTAATGGTATGGCGTTGGGGAGAGTTATAGAACAAAAAGATCTAGGAGTACAGGTTCATAGCTCCTTGAAGGTGGAGTCGCAGGTGGACAGGGTGGTGAAGAAGGCATTTGGCATGCTTGGTTTCATTGGTCAGAACTTTGAATACAGGAGTTGGGACGTCTTGTTGAAGTTGTACAAGACATTGGTACGGCCACACTTGGAATACTGTGTGCAGTTCTGGTCACCCTATTATAGAAAGGATATTATTAAACTAGAAAGAGTGCAGAAAAGATTTACTAGGATGTTGCCGGGACTTGATGGTTTGAGTTATAAGGAGAGGCTGGATAGACAGGGACTTTTTTCCCTGGAGCATAGGAGGCTTAGGGGTGATCTTATAGAGGTCTATAAAATAATGAGGGGCATAGATAAGGTAGATAGTCAACATCTTTTCCCAAAGGTAGGGGAGTCTAAAACTAGAGGGCATAGGTTTAAGGTGAGAGGGGAGAGTTTCAGAAGGGCCCAGAGAGGCAATTTCGTCACTCAGAGGGTAGTGAGTGTCTGGAATGGGCTGCCAGAGGTAGTAGTAGAGGCGGGTACAATTGTGTCTTTTAAAAAGCATTTAGATAGTTACATGGGTAAGATGGGTATAGAGGGTTATGGGCCAAGTGCGGGCAACTGGGACTAGCTTAATGGTAAAAACTGGGCGGCATGGACTGGTTGGGCCGAAGGGCCTGTTTCCATGCTGTAAACTTCTGTGATTCTATGAAATCCCATCCGGCCCAGGGGACTTATCTATTTTCACCCTTTCCAGAATTGTTAACACCTCCTCCTTATGAACCTCAAGCCCTTCTAGTCTAGTAGCCTGAATCTCAGTATTCTCCTCGACAACATTGTCTTTTTCCTGTGTGAATACGGACGAAAAATATTCATTTAGCACCTCTCCTATCTCCTCGGACTCCAAGCACAACTTCCCACTACTGTCCTTGACTGGCCCTACTCTTACCCGAGTCATTCTTTTATTCCTGACATATCTATAGAAAGCTTTAGGGTTATCCTTGATCCTACCTGCCAAAGACTTCTCATGTCCCCTCCTGGCTCTTCTTAGCTCTCTCTTTAGGTCCTTCCTAGCTAACTTGTAACTCTCGAGCACCCTTACTGAACCTTCATGTTGCATCTTTACATAAGCCTCCTTCTTCCTCTTGACAAGTGTTTCGACTGCCTTAGTAAACCACGGTTACGAAGATACCCTATAAATCGTGGTGATGGTGAATTGAGCTAGTAACCGCCCCCCCCCCCCCCCCACACACACACACTGCACTGCCAAAATACTGGTTCGTATCTCATCGGGCCAGCCAATGGATGTTAAGTAGGTAATAAGGTGAATAAATTGGGTATTGCTTAGTTAATCATACTATTAAGATGCCAGACCAGATCCCAACAGTTGCTAGGATGCTGGACAGAAACCCCAATATCTTATTTAATTTGTCAGACTGTGAGGAAATGATACCATGCTTCAGGAGTGATTCCACGCACAAATAGGGATATGGTAGATGAAAACAAACTTTAGTACGAACGCGGGGTTAAACTAACTTTATCATGCTAGAAATAGCTATTAATGACCAGTTAAACAATAAAATGAAACACTTAACTCCTAACTGATATCTTTTATCTCCATTCGAGCAAAACCCAACTCAGGTCAAAATCCACTTTTAAATGCAGTTAGCAGACTCAGGAATACTTGCTGTAAAGAGATGTCTTGGATAAACTGCTTTGTGAGAGATCCTTCAGGAAACAGCCTGCAGAATCTTGCCCGTGTCAAACTACTGTTTAACTTCCCAGCATTTGGCAAAAAGCTCCTGTTATGTTCACCACCAATTTTTAGAATAAAAGCTCAACACCTGACTGCTTCAGCCCCAAGCTCCTCCCATTATCTACTTCATCTCTTTCCCACCAAGTGGGTTACGGCCATCTTACTAAGGCCAAACACAACTTCTTCAAACACAACCTGCTCCCCAGGGAACCTTATTTCTATAAACAACATTCCATTCGCCCTATTTCAATAGACGATATACAGGGTGGGAATGAATGATGGTCTCACTTTTATGACGCTTTAATTATCCCTTCTTTAACCAGAATGACTACCTGTCTTTTACACCAGAAACAAGCACAGTGCACACTAGTCTCAGCATCTTCTTCATGACTAGACTTGAGATTTCCCTGGCAATGCTAACCGGTCAGCAATTTCTGCCCAGCACACTCCTGACATCCCACACGGATTCAAACTTTGTGCAAAGCATTCTTTTTAAAAATAATAATTAAGAGTACCCAATTCATTTCTTCCAATTAAGGGGCAATTTTACTGTGGCCAATCCACCTACCCTGCACATCTTTTGGGTTGTGGGGGTGAAACCCACGCAAACACGGGGAGAATGTGCAACCTCCACACAGACAATGACCCAGAGCCGGGATCGAACCTGGGAACTCAGCGGCGTGAGGTAGCTGTGTTAACCACTGTGCCACCGTGCTGCCCCCTAGGGTGCAAAGTAAGCGCACGCGTAGTAAAAACAAAACCCGCCGGAGGCACAATATCTACAGGCTCCCGGCCGAGTGCGCCACAAAGTCTGGACATCAATTCAACTGTCAGCCTGCCCCGCCATCTCAGCTTGCATCCTCGAAGAGGTACAACATCTGGGCCTCAGCGGCTGCAGGAGGCGCCGGGACACCAAATTAGTCATCGGATCATAATCGCAGAAAGCTGCTGCATCAGGTCCCTCACATCATCCACAATAAACTTTTGAGAGGCCGCCAACACCTCTTCGAACTGGGACACCAAAACGCAAATTTATTGCCGTGCAGATGGTGATACTTTATAGACACTTTGGCGGGGTCTGCTTTACTTGGGAGAGGTTTATCCAGCGCAGGCAAAATACCGCAGATGCTGGAAATCTGAAACAAAAACAGAAAACGCTGGAAAAAGCACAGCAGGCCAGGCGGCAACCGTGGAGAGACAAACAAGAGTTAACGTTTTGAGTCCATCCGATTCTTCTGAAGAACTCTAAACTCTGCAGAAGAGTCGCACGGACTCAAACGTTCACTCCGTTTCTCTCTCCATAGATGCTGCCAGACCTGCTGTGTCTGTCCCGGGTTTTCTGTTCTTTGCATCACCATAATGTTGATTAGAGCAATTTGGAACAGCTATTCAGCCGCAACGAGTTTGGGAAGCGCCTTAACTTGAACAAAACTCAAAAAACGATGCTTTCACCAAGATTGGGAGACTGGACAAAGGAATCCAGGGCTGACTTCTCATTCCCTCACTGACCGACTCACCTGGAGGTTCTGCTCATTCAACAACCAGAGCTTTCACATTGCAGCAGGGCGAGTACAGTGGGTTAGCACCACCCCCTCACAGCGCCAGGGTCCCGGGTTAAATTCTGGCTTCGGGAGTTTGCACGTTCGCTCCGTGTCTGCCTGGATTTCCTCCAAATTGTCCCTTAATGTCCTAAAGGTTAAATGGAGTTATGGGGATAAGACGGGGGAGTGGGCCTAGGTAGGGTGTCCTTTTAGAGGGTCGGTGCAGACTCGATGGGCCGAATGGCTTCCTTCTACACTGTAGGGATTGCCAGCACGATAATGTATCGCATGGTTCGATACTAAACAGTCTTACTGCTTAAATTACCAACTTGCTTTTATAAGGGCATTTGTACCTCATGTACATGCGGCTTACGCTGGAAAAGAACACCAATTGACCATCCTACGTTTTGACTGGCCGGATTCAGTTCAAATCATTTCCTCTCCCTTCCCCATTGCAATTAATTAATAAATTGTAGACTAATTGAGTCCAAGCAAGTCTTCTGCAACTTAACGTAGGGGCTTCTTAAAACTTTCAGGAAAAAAACATCACTAATGGTTTGTGTTGGGGAGTAACACCTTGGGCAACCCATTACTTTGTACAATAACACTTCATAATTGGAAAATTACCACCCTTACGAAAAATAAGAGTGCATCCTTTCCAACTCAAAATGAGCAATGCCAGAGATGATCTATTATGCATTACGTCCCAAGCTCTCCATCTTAACAAGAGCAATGCCATGGATGATCGGCAAACAATCAAACCTTGCATTCAAAATTTCAGTCATTACAAAGTATGTGCCCTCTTCATCCATGAGCAATGCCACGGATGATGGACAAACATTCATAATGCCTTGCGTTCAAAATTCCTGCCATTAAGATGTGCCCTCTTTATCTTAACAGGAGTAATACGGTAGCACAATGGCGCAGTGGTTAGCACTGCTGCCTCACGCCGCTTAGGGCCCAGGTTCGATCCCAGCCCGGGTCACTGTCAGTGTGAAGTTTGCACATTTCCCCCACATCTGCGTGGGTTTCACCCCCACAACCCAAAGGTGTGCAGGGTAGGTGGATTCACCATGCTAAATTGCCCCTTAATTAACAAAACATTAGGTACTCTAACTTCAGAAAAAGAAATCCCCAAAGAAAACATGAGCAGTGCCAGATGATCTACATTCATAAAAATTCAAAATTCCTGTCATTACAAAGTACGTACTCTCTCCATCTTAACAAGAGCAATGCCACGGATGATCTACAAGCATTCAAAATAATGCTTTGCATTCTAAACTCCTGTTCTTACAAGTACGTGCCCTCTCCATCTTAACCAGAGCAAGGCCACGGATGATCTACAAACATTCATAATAATGCATTGTGCTCAAAACTCCTGTCGTTACAAAGTATGTGCCCTCTCTATCTTAACAAGAGCAATGCCACCGAAGTCCTACAAACGTATGTAATAATGCCTAGTGGCCAAACCCTGCATTAGTATGAACGGCGTGGCCTCTCCATCATGACCAGAGCAATGTCACGGAGGTTCTACAAATAGTCGTCGTAACGCAGTCTGCTCGAAATGCCCATCATTACAAACTAGGTGCCTTCTTTAACTTAACGCAAGCAATGTCACAGAAAACCAGCCCTTATCGACATCATATCTTCTCCGAAACCCATGACGTATTAACGGTCAAACTGCGAGTCTGCACACAGGTTCGTCACGAGGCTCTTTTTTTTAAAAAAAGCAAGAGCAACATCGTGTGTGAATCCACCCAGATAAGCACCAGACAAAATAGAGGCTGCGCAAGCCACCATTTTGAACCCCACTCCCGATTAGCGGAATAAATCCACGTGACATTTAGTTCGCAAACATGTGCATGTGCAGATTAAAAGGTTATTAAGCTCCTGACGCATACGGAGCACCGCAACCCGCCACCACACAGGCCGCAACATCTCAAATCTCGGCGGCAAAAAAATAAAGAAATCCCTTTCAAAGCGGCTTGAACGAAATGGCGTCAATCTGCAGGCCAAACATTGTTATTCCGACAATATCGAAGATGAGAATAACTTGTCCTCCCCGCAAGGCACCACGCACTTATTTTGGGGCACGTCACGGATCTCCCCCCCCCCCCACATCCCCAATGAGGCCATTCGCCCCATCGTGCCAACCCTTGGAATGGTCGGGCCCAGCCCGCACGTGAAAAACAAATCCGGCGGTCCATCTGAATGGCTTTAAAGAACTCCCGCCCCGCCTGCAGAAGGAACGGGCAGCAGAGGGAGAATAATTAAAAACCGGGAGAGTAAATACAAACACTCGCGTGCGGCGCGCATGAGCGGAGGCGAAGAGGGAGAATAAACGCCCCCTGCCTCGTGCATTTCCCGCCTCTCCTCCTCCGCGCCCCCCAGGCAACATCGCCGTAAAAGAAAACCGTAAGGAGGGGTCTTGCGAAGCTGGGGCAAGAAAGAAGAGGAAAGGGGTGCACGGGGAAGGAAGGGGGAAAGAATGACACCTGGCAAGGGAGATTGGAGGAATTTGGCGAGGGGCATGGGGGGAGTTTGGCGAGGGAAGAGTTTGGCGAGAGAGGGGGAATTTGGCGAGGGCATGGGGGAATCTGGCGAGGGGGAGTGGGGGTTGTTTGGCGAGGGGCATGGGGAATATGGCAAAGGGGCATGGCGAGGGGGCATGGGGGAATTTGGCGAGAGGGGGCATGGGGGAACTTGGAGGGGGCATGGGGGAACTTGGCGAGGGGGCATGGGGGGAACTTGGCGAGGGGGCATGGGGGAACTTGGCGAGGGGGCATGGGGGAACTTGGCGAGGGGGCATGGGGGAACTTGGCGAGGGGGCATGGGGGAACTTGGCGAGGGGGGCATGGGGGAACTTGGCGAGGGGGCATGGGGGAACTTGGCGAGGGGGCATGGGGGAACTTGGCGAGGGGGCATGGGGGAACTTGGCGAAGGGGGCATGGGGGAACTTGGCGAGGGGGGCATGGGGGAACTTGGCGAGGGGGCATGGGGGAACTTGGCGAGGGGGGCAGGGGGGAACTTGGCGAGGGGGCAGGGGGGAACTTGGCGGAGGGGGCAGGGGGGACTTGGCGAGGGGGCAGGGGGGAACTTGGCGAGGGGGCAGGGGGGAACTTGGCGAGGGGGGCCAGGGGGGAACTTGGCGAGGGGGCAGGGGGGAACTTGGCGAGGGGGCAGGGGGGAACTTGGCGAGGGGGCAGGGGGGAACTTGGCGAGGGGGCAGGGGGAACTGGCGAGGGGGCAGGGGGAACTGGCGAGGGGCAGGGGGAACTTGGCGAGGGGGCAGGGGGAACTTGGCGAGGGGGCAGGGGGGAACTTGGCGAGGGGGCAGGGGGGAACTTGGCGAGGGGGCAGGGGGGAACTTGGCGAGGGGGCAGGGGGGAACTTGGCGAGGGGGCAGGGGGGAACTTGGGCGAGGGGGGCAGGGGGGAACTTGGCGAGGGGGCAGGGGGGAACTTGGCGAGGGGGCAGGGGGGAACTTGGCGAGGGGGCAGGGGGGAACTTGGCGAGGGGGCAGGGGGAACTTGGCGAGGGGGCAGGGGGGGAACTTGGCGAGGGGGCAGGGGGGAACTTGGCGAGGGGGCAGGGGGGAACTTGGCGAGGGGGCAGGGGGGAACTTGGCGAGGGGGCAGGGGGGGAACTTGGCGAGGGGGGGCAGGGGGGAACTTGGCGAGGGGGCAGGGGGGAACTTGGCGAGGGGGCAGGGGGGAACTTGGCGAGGGGGCAGGGGGGGAACTTGGCGAGGGGGCAGGGGGGGAACTTGGCGAGGGGGCAGGGGGAACTTGGCGAGGGGGCAGGGGGAACTTGGCGAGGGGGCAGGGGGGAACTTGGCGAGGGAGGCAGGGGGGAACTTGGCGAGGGGGCAGGGGGGAACTTGGCGAGGGGGCAGGGGGAACTTGGCGAGGGGGCAGGGGGGAACTTGGCGAGGGGGGCAGGGGGGAACTTGGCGAGGGGGCAGGGGGGAACTTGGCGAGGGGGCAGGGGGGAACTTGGCGAGGGGGCAGGGGGGGAACTTGGCGAGGGGGCAGGGGGGAACTTGGCGAGGGGGCAGGGGGGAACTTGGCGAGGGGGCAGGGGGGAACTTGGCGAGGGGGCAGGGGGAACTTGGCGAGGGGGCAGGGGGGAACTTGGCGAGGGGGCAGGGGGGGAACTTGGCGGCAGGGAGGCAGGGGGAACTTGGCGAGGGGGCAGGGGGGAACTTGGCGACGGGGGCAGGGGGGAACTTGGCGAGGGGGCAGGGGGGGAACTTGGCGAGGGGGCAGGGGGGAACTTGGCGAGGGGGCAGGGGGGAACTTGGCGAGGGGGCAGGGGGGAACTTGGCGAGGGGGGCAGGGGGGAACTTGGCGAGGGGGCAGGGGGGAACTTGGCGAGGGGGCAGGGGGGAACTTGGCGAGGGGGCAGGGGGGAACTTGGCGAGGGGGGCAGGGGGGAACTTGGCGAGGGGGGCAGGGGGGAACTTGGCGAGGGGGCAGGGGGGAACTTGGCGAGGGGGCAGGGGGGAACTTGGCGAGGGGGCAGGGGGGAACTTGGCGAGGGGGCAGGGGGGAACTTGGCGAGGGGGCAGGGGGGAACTTGGCGAGGGGGCAGGGGGGAACTTGGCGAGGGGGCAGGGGGGAACTTGGCGAGGGGGCAGGGGGGAACTTGGACGAGGGGGCAGGGGGGAACTTGGCGAGGGGGCAGGGGGGAACTTGGCGAGGGGGCAGGGGGGAACTTGGCGAGGGGGCAGGGGGGAACTTGGCGAGGGGGCAGGGGGGAACTTGGCGAGGGGGCAGGCGGGGAACTTGGCGAGGGGGCAGGGGGGAACTTGGCGAGGGAGGCAGGGGGGAACTTGGCGAGGGGGCAGGGGGGAACTTGGCGAGGGGGCAGGGGGGAACTTGGCGAGGCGGAGCAGGGCGGGAACTTGGCGAAGGGGGGCAGGGGGGGAACTTGGCGAGGGGGCAGGGGGGAACTTGGCGAGGGGGCAGGGGGGAACTTGGCGAGGGGGCAGGGGGGAACTTGGCGATGGGGGCAGGGGGGAACTTGGCGAGGGGGCAGGGGGGAACTTGGCGAGGGGGGCAGGGGGGAACTTGGCGAGGGGGGCAGGGGGGAACTTGGCGAGGGGGCAGGGGGGAACTTGGCGAGGGGGCAGGGGGGAACTTGGCGAGGGGGCAGGGGGGAACTTGGCGAGGGGGCAGGGGGAACTTGGCGAGGGGGGCAGGGGGGAACTTGGCGAGGGGGCAGGGGGGAACTTGGCGAGGGGGCAGGGGGGAACTTGGCGAGGGGGCAGGGGGGAACTTGGCGAGGGGGGCAGGGGGGAACTTGGCGAGGGGGCAGGGGGGAACTTGGCGAGGGGGCAGGGGGGAACTTGGCGAGGGGGCAGGGGGGAACTTGGCGAGGGGGCAGGGGGGAACTTGGCGAGCGGGGGCAGGGGGGAACTTGGCGCAGGGGGCCAGGGGGCGAACTTGGCGAGGGGGCAGGGGGGAACTTGGCGAGGGGGCAGGGGGGAACTTGGCGAGGGGGCAGGGGGGAACTTGGCGAGGGGGGCAGGGGGGAACTTGGCGAGGGGGCAGGGGGGAACTTGGCGAGGGGGCAGGGGGGAACTTGGCGAGGGGCAGGGGGGAACTTGGCGAGGGGGCAGGGGGGAACTTGGCGAGGGGGCAGGGGGGAACTTGGCGAGGGGGCAGGGGGGAACTTGGCGAGGGGGGCAGGGGGGAACTTGGCGAGGGGGCAGGGGGGAACTTGGCGAGGGGGGCAGGGGGGAACTTGGCGAGGGGGCAGGGGGGAACTTGGCGAGGGGGCAGGGGGGAACTTGGCGAGGGGGCAGGGGGGAAACTTGGCGAGGGGGCAGGGGGGAACTTGGCGAGGGGGCAGGGAGGGAACTTGGCGAGGGGGCAGGGGGGAACTTGGCGAGGGGGCAGGGGGGGAACTTGGCGAGGGGGCAGGGGGGAACTTGGCGAGGGCAGAACTGGGGGCAGGGGGAACTTGGCGAGGGGGCAGGGGGGAACTTGGCGAAGGGGGGCAGGGGGGAACTTGGCGAGGGGGCAGGGGGGAACTTGGCGAGGGGGCAGGGGGGAACTTGGCGAGGGGGCAGGGGGGAACTTGGCGAGGGGGCAGGGGGGAACTTGGCGAGGGGGCAGGGGGGAACTTGGCGAGGGGGCAGGGGGGAACTTGGCGAGGGGGCAGGGGGGAACTTGGCGAGGGGGCAGGGGGGAACTTGGCGAGGGGGCAGGGGGGAACTTGGCGAGGGGGGCAGGGGGGAACTTGGCGAGGGGGCAGGGGGGAACTTGGCGAGGGGGCAGGGGGGAACTTGGCGAGGGGGCAGGGGGGAACTTGGCGAGGGGGCAGGGGGGAACTTGGCGAGGGGGCAGGGGGGAACTTGGCGAGGGGGCAGGGGGGAACTTGGCGAGGGGGCAGGGGGGAACTTGGCGAGGGGGCAGGGGGGAACTTGGCGAGGGGGCAGGGGGGAACTTGGCGAGGGGGCAGGGGGGAACTTGGCGAGGGGGGCAGGGGGGAACTTGGCGAGGGGGCAGGGGGGAACTTGGCGAGGGGGCAGGGGGGAACTTGGCGAGGGGGCAGGGGGGAACTTGGCGAGGGGGCAGGGGGGAACTTGGCGAGGGGGCAGGGGGGAACTTGGCGAGGGGGCAGGGGGGAACTTGGCGAGGGGGCAGGGGGGAACTTGGCGAGGGGGCAGGGGGGAACTTGGCGAGGGGGCAGGGGGAACTTGGCGAGGGGGCAGGGGGGAACTTGGCGAGGGGGCAGGGGGGAACTTGGCGAGGGGGCAGGGGGGAACTTGGCGAGGGGGCAGGGGGGAACTTGGCGAGGGGGCAGGGGGGAACTTGGCGAGGGGGCAGGGGGGAACTTGGCGAGGGGGGCAGGGGGGAACTTGGCGAGGGGGCAGGGGGGAACTTGGCGAGGGGGCAGGAGGGGAACTTGGCGAGGGGGCAGGGGGAACTTGGCGAAGGGGGCAGGGGGGAACTTGGCGAGGGGGCAGGGGGGGAACTTGGCGAGGGGGCAGGGGGGAACTTGGCGAGGGGGCAGGGGGGAACTTGGCGAGGGGGCAGGGGGGAACTTGGCGAGGGGGCAGGGGGGAACTTGGCGAGGGGAGGCAGGGAGGGGAACTTGGCGAGGGGGCAGGGGGGAACTTGGCGAGGGGGCAGGGGGGAACTTGGCGAGGGGGCAGGGGGGAACTTGGCGAGGGGGCAGGGGGGGAACTTGGCGAGGGGGCAGGGGGGAACTTGGCGAGGGGGCAGGGGGGAACTTGGCGAGGGGGCAGGGGGGGAACTTGGCGAGGGGGCAGGGGGGAACTTGGCGAGGGGGGCAGGGGGGAACTTGGCGAAGGGGGCAGGGGGGAACTTGGCGAGGGGGCAGGGGGGAACTTGGCGAGGGGGCAGGGGGGAACTTGGCGAGGGGGCAGGGGGGAACTTGGCGAGGGGGCAGGGGGAACTTGGCGAGGGGGCATGGGGGGAACTTGGCGAGGGGGCATGGGGGGAACTTGGCGAGGGGGCATGGGGGAACTTGGCGAGGGGGCATGGGGGAACTTGGCGAGGGGGCATGGGGGAGGAACTTGGCGAGGGGGGAAGAGCTTGGCGAGGGGGGAAGAGCTTGGCGAGGGGGGGAAGAGCTTGGCGAGGGGGGGAAGAGCTTGGCGAGGGGGGGAAGAGCTTGGCGAGGGGGGGGAAGAGCTTGGCGAGGGGGGGGGAAGAGCTTGGCGAGGGGGGGGAAGAGCTTGGCGAGGGGGGGAAGAGCTTGGCGAGGGGGGGAAGAGCTTGGCGAGGGGGGAAGAGCTTGGCGAGGGGGAGGAAGAGCTTGGCGAGGGGGGGAAGAGCTTGGCGAGGGGGGGAAGAGCTTGGCGAGGGGGGGAAGAGCTTGGCGAGGGGGGGAAGAGCTTGGCGAGGAGGGGGAAGAGCTTGGCGAGGGGGGGAAGAGCTTGGCGAGGGGGGAAGAGCTTGGCGAGGGGGGGAAGAGCTTGGCGAGGGGGGGGAAGAGCTTGGCGAGGGGGGGAAGAGCTTGGCGAGGGGGGGAAGAGCTTGGCGAGGGGGGAAGAGCTTGGCGAGGGGGGAAGAGCTTGGCGAGGGGGGGAAGAGCTTGGCAGAGGGGGGGGGAAGAGCTTGGCGAGGGGGGGAAGAGCTTGGCGAGGGGGGAAGAGCTTGGCGAGGGGGGGAAGAGCTTGGCGAGGAGGGGGAAGAGCTTGGCGAGGGGGGGAAGAGCTTGGCGAGGGGTGGGAAGAGCTTGGCGAGGGGGGGGAAGAGCTTGGCGAGGGGGGGAAGAGCTTGGCGAGGGGGGGTTTGGGAGGAGAGGGGGAATTGGGAGAAAGTGAGAGAGAGATGGGGGAAAAGGAGAGAGAAGGGAGAGAGAAGGGAGGGGGAGAAGGGAGAGGGAGAAGGGAGAGAGAGAAGGGGAAAGGGAGAGAAAGAGGGGGAAAGGGAGAGAAAGAAGGGGGAAAGGAGGAAGAGGGAGGAAAGGGAGAGAAAGAGGGGGGAAAGGGAGAGAAAGAGGGGGAAAGGGAGAGAAAGAGAGAGGGAAAGGGAGAGAGAGAAGGGGAAAGGGAGAAGAGAGAAGGGGAAAGGAGAGAGAGAGAAGGAAGGGGGAGAAAGGGGAAGGGAGAAGAGAAGGGGGAAAGGGAGGGGGGAAAGGGGGGGAGAAGGGGAAGGGGGGGGAGAAGGGGAAGGGGGGGGAGAAGGGGAAAGGGGGGGGAGAAGGGGGGGGAGAAGGGGAAAGGGGGGGGAGAAGGGGAAAGGGGGGGGGGGGAGAAGGGGGAAAGGGGGGGGAGAAGGGGGGGGAGAAGGGGAAAGGGGGGGGAGAAGGGGAAAGGGGGGGGAGAAGGGGAAAGGGGGGGGAAGGGGAAAGGGGGGAGGGAAGGGGAAAGGGGGGGAGAAGGGGAAAGGGGGGGAGAAGGGGGAAGGGGGGGGAGAAGGGGAAAGGGGGGGAGAAGGGGAAAGGGGGGAGAAGGGGGAAAGGGGGGGAGAAGGGGAAAGGGGGGGAGAAGGGGAAAGGGGGGGAGAAGGGGAAAGGGGGGGGAGAAGGGGAAAGGGGGGGGAGAAGGGGAAAGGGGGGGAGAAGGGGAAAGGGGGGGAGAAGGGGAAAGGGGGGGGAGAAGGGGAAAGGGGGGGAGAAGGGGAAAGGGGGGGAGAAGGGGGAAAGGGGGGGGAGAAGGGGAAAGGGGGGGAGAAGGGGGAAGGGGGGGAGAAGGGGAAGGGGGGGAGAAGGGGGAAAGGGGGGGAGAAGGGGAAGGGGGGGAGAAGGGGAAAGGGGGGGAGAAGGGGAAAGGGGGGGAGAAGGGGAAAGGGGGGGAGAAGGGGAAGGGGGGGAGAGGGGAAAGGGGGGGAGAAGGGGAAAGGGGGGGAGAAGGGGGGAAAGGGGGGGAGAAGGGGAAAGGGGGGGGAGAAGGGGAAAGGGGGGGAGAAGGGGAAAGGGGGGGAGAAGGGGAAAGGGGGGGGAGGAAGGGGAAAGGGGGGGAGAGGGGAAAGGGGGGGGAAAGGGGGGGGAAAGGGGAAAGGGGGGGGAAGGGGGAAGGGGGGGGGGGAAAGGGGAAAGGGGGGAAAGGGAAGGGGGGGGGAGAGGGGAAATGGGGGGGGAGAGGGGAAGGGGGGGGGAGAGGGGAAAGGGGGGGGGAGAGGGGAAAGGGGGGGGGAGAGGGGGGAAGGAGGGGGGGAGAGGGGAAAGGGGGGGGGAGAGGGGGAAAGAGGGGAAAGGGGGGGGGGGAGTGAGGGGGTTGGGGGGGGAGAGGGGAAGGGGGGGGGAGAGGGGAAAGGGGGGTGGGAGAGGGGAAAGGGGGGGGGGGAGAGGGGAAAGGGGGGGGGAGAGGGGAAAGGGGGGGTGGGAGTGGGGAAAGGGGGGGGGGAGATGGGGAAGGGGAGGGGGTGGGAGTGGGGAGGGGGGGGAGTGGGGGAAGGGGGGGGGAGAGGGGAAAGGGGGGGGGGGAGGGGAAAGGGGGGGGGGGGAAGGGGGGGAGGGGAAAGGGGGGGGGGGAGAGGGGAAAGGGGGGGGGGGAGAGGGGAAAGGGGGGGGGGGGAGAGGGGAAAGGGGGGGGGGAGAGGGGAAAGGGGGGGGGGGAGAGGGGGAAAGGGGGGGGGGGAGAGGGGAAAGGGGGGGGGGAGAGGGGAAAGGGGGGGGGGAGAGGGGAAAGGGGGGGGGGAGAGGGGGAAAGGGGGGGGAGCAGGGGAGGAAAGGGGGGGGAGGGGGGGAGCAGGGGAAAAGGGGGGCGGGGAGGGGGGAAA